>NW_020256580.1:0-7139 GCF_003255815.1 Theropithecus gelada
TGGAGATACTGTCCTTGAGCCCTATCTATTCTCAGCATACTGTTTTCAAAGGCCCCTGCATTTCCCCCTTTTTGTTTTTGTTTTGCCTCAATCCTAAAAAGGTAGCCCATATTTGTTCCTGTGTTTTCTTTTGTTTTTGGAGGTGATGGAGGGAGCATCAAATCACCAAAAGAAGTAGACCCAATCCAAGTGCCCAAAGCAATATACTTCCAGAGATTGTAGAAATCCCTGTTTTCATCTGGGTCCATGGGTTAAAGGCAGCAAGGCGCTGACCCAGCTTCTGCAGGGTTACGGTTCCAGACAACACATGTTATTGTTGTCGAAATGTTTCGGAAATGTTCTGAGTGAGCTCTTTGATGTCCAAACTAATATTTTTATGGCCTACTAATAATTTTCGGATTACAGTCCAATTTTGAGAGATGTTAAAAGGCACAGGCATTATACAAAATTGAGTGGAGTTCCAATCACATTGTAATGTCATCTGAGTACTGAGTACAGTGAGCTGATCTCCAAGCCATGTCAATGCTTGCTCCATGTTGTCCAATCTTTCAGCAAGTTGAGAGTCAATGTTTCATTGTTGAAGCCATAACCAGTAAGATTGTTCGTGTCATTGCTGCACAAATTCAGCATTTTGTATACTTTGATGTAGAGCGAGCCCTGCTACGGCCGCAGTGGAGATGATGGTGACAAGGCTCATCACCGAGGCAATTATAAGTCCAAGGGCACGGCGGGTTCGCTGGAGAGAAGTCCAAATATAAGTTTCAAGAGGTGATGCCCCCCACGGTCGCGTAAGGTTAACAGGTAGCCAAATTTCCTTACGAGCCCTGAGGATATAAATATCCCCAGTAAAGTTGTGCCACCAAGAATGATTGAGTCAAGACAAAAATGTACACGTGTCTGTACAATTAAAAATTCCCGTATTATTATCACATGTCAAATTCCCCGCTAATAATAGGTAGGGCTTACGGACACAAGCAATAATATATCAGGAGGTATTCCGATATAACTGAATATGAAAGGAGTTATTTGGGTTAGAAAGATTAAGGGACGTATTCCCCACAAAAGTGCTAATGGCATCGCCTGCAGCTAACAACTTCCAAAGATGACTCTGTACTTCAGGCCTCCTTCACGCCATACCAAGGTTTCATTACTGTTAGCGGCAATACTTTTATTTACCTGGTGCCATTTCAAAGGTATATGACTAAATTTTATTTGAAAATCACCGTGCACACTCCAATCAGTTATTTGCATCCCATTATATTCTAATAAAATCTGGGGTTTAGTTCCCCGACATTGTTGCCACTCTAGCACCTCAATATTAGGAGAAACCTTTGGAATAGGACAAAAAGGTAAAGAACTAAGAATAGTTTCATTACTATATACAGTATGATTATACTGAAAGCTTCTAGTTACAATAATAACAGTATTAGCAGCCACATGACTATGATTATAGCGAACAGCCCAAGCTTCATGCAATTTTCAGAGACAATGAGGACTATTTCCCATACATATTGGAAGTCCTTCCACTCCAAATTGGATGTGTTGATTATAATTCCTGTTTCTCGTTCTATGTTGTCCTTTTCCATATAGGGGGACGGCATCCAAGTAATGTCATTGGTGAAAACCTTAATTTCCACCTCCTCCCAGGTGATTCCCTGATACAAGGGTGGAAAGGGAATATAAGTCCAATATTCATACAAAGCCTCACTAAGAGAAATAAGTCCCCTGCCGAGGCACATCTGACAAAGGAAGAAATGTATGCTGAATCCAGTTTTCTTTTCAACAGGGTGTCAATCATCTTGTAGGAAACCACTCAGGTCCGCTCCCTGTAAGGACAAGAGCATAGCCCCATCCATGTTTTAGAACTTGCTCTTGAACATACTTACCTTCTTCATTAGGATACCAAACCTTTAAATTGTCAGCGGGGACTATCACCGAGGGAGGTGAGGAAAGATGGGTTATGACAGCAGAGTCTTGCAATTGTCTCCATTGATTCAAAAAAACTAAGGTAAAAAGAACCTTCAAAATCTGATTTCTGGGGGGCTCATTTCCCCCTTTTTGTTTTAGTAGTTGAGTTTTTAAAGTTAAATTTGCGCGCTCAATGATGGCTTGACCTTGACTGTTGCCCGGGATACCGGTGATATGTTGAATATTGTATTGCTGTAAGAAAACTTGTAATTTATGAGAGACGTAGGCAGGGGCATTATTAGTTTTAAGTATAAGAGGAATGCCCATGATGGCAAAACAAGCTAAGAGATGTGTAATAACAGAATCAGCTTTCTCAGATGGCAACTGAGTGGCCCATTGAAAATGAGTAAAGGTATCAATGGTATGATGAACATACTTTAATCGTCCAAAAGAAGGGACATCTCATGGATTAACCCCAGGATGGAAGGATGGAATGCTCAAAGGAGCACAGGAAAGACAAGCTTGAATAAGAGAACGAGCTTGTTTTGTTCTGCAGCATGTAGGTGGCCGATTAAAAGCGAATCAATCTAAGTATTACCATGAACTAATGGTCCAGGAAGTTGAGAATGAGAACGAAGATGAGTGATGAATAAAGGAGCTCGACGTTGGCTCAAAGTAGAAGATAATAAGGAAAAGAGTTTTTGAAGAGAAGAAGTAGCACAAAGAGGTAAAGTGGCCTGAGAAATATAAGAAGTAACATAAACGGCATATTGAGAATCACTAACAATATTACAACTAGTAGTAGGGAAATCAAGTAAGACCATGAGAATAGCAAACAGTTCTCCCTGTTGCACCGAGGGATAAGGATAAACTGTAACTCAAGATTGATGAACACTCCAATATCCAGCCTTACCATTGCTACTAGCATCGGTAAAAAAGGTAGGACCTTGACCAGGAAATACAGAAATTAGTGAGAAAGGCAACACAAAATGTTGTCTAAAAAATGAAAAGATCAGAGACTTAGGATATTGGGTAGAAAATTGTTCAACAAAGGAAGCGCAAGCAACTTGCCAAGAATCAGAAGTTGCAAGAAGATAAGTGATCTGATTATGAGTGAATTGAGAAATAATTAAGGAAGGATCTCCTCCCTAAAGTTGTCAACAATGATGTCGTCCTTTGATGATCAGCTCAGCTAAATAATCGATATAAGTAGCCAAGCATTTAGATATTTTATTGGACAAAAAGATCCATTCTAGCGGCTGATTGGTCTGATGAATCATTCCTGTAAGAGAATGTAAGGTATGAAATAAACAAAGGGAAAGGGGAACATTGGGAAGGAGATAATGTAAATGGGCCTTTTGAAGTTGCTCTTCTACAAGCTGGAGTTCCTGTAAAGCCAAAGGAGTTAAATGGCGTGAGCTGTCCAAGTGACTGTCTCCTTCTAGAATAGAAAAAAGATGTTGTAACTGATATGTTGGTATTCCTAAAACAGGACACATTCAATTAATGTCTCCTAGAAGCTTTTGAAAACCATTTAATGTTTTTAAATGATCACGTCGAATTTGAGTTTTTTGGGGGGTCGAATATTTTGTGTTCTTAAGGTATAACCTAAATATTGAATAGGAAAATCCAGTTGCATTTTTTCTGGAGCAATATTAAGTGAGTAAAAGAAAAGCTGAGTTTGTAATGATACAAATGCGTCTTGCTGCTTTTCTCTGGTGGGTGCAGCAAGAAGAATGTCATCCATATAATGATATAAAAGAACAGAAGGATGACACTTTTGAACAGGATCCAAGGCTCTATGGACAAATTCTTGACACAAGGTAGGGCTATTTAACATACCTTGAGGTAAAACTTTCCATTGATATCGAAAAAGTGGCTGAAAATTATTAAAAACAGGGACAGAGAAGATCCATACAATGATAAATTAACACAGTTGGAAACTGATTGTTTACAGGATTTAAAGTCCTATGTACGAATTTTTGACATATAGTAGGGCTATTAAGTATACCCTGGGGAAGAAGCTTCTGCTGATATTTTTGAATAGGTTGTCCATTATTATATTTAGGAATAATAAAGGCAAACTTTTTACAATCTTGAGGTTGTAATGGAATAGAGAAAAAACAATTTTTGAGATCTATGACCATTAATTTTTAACTTTGTGGGATAAGGGCAGGATTAGGAAGACCAGGCTGTAAACTTTCCCTAGGTTGAATGTAAACATTTATAGTTTTAAGAACAAGACAAAGACGGGAATTCCATGCAGAAGTACGTGGCTTTAGATTCCTCTCGGCCATTTGTTTTTTGACTTACTCTTTTAAAGTCCTAAGTATTTCTTTAGATAATGGCCACTGTTTCACCTAAAGAGGAGTGGTTGTTTTACACTTCAATTATAAAACTTGAGGCTGGTGAACAGTGGCTATGAGTTTAAAGGATTGTAGCCCATTTTTGAACATCATATTTTTGGCAGCTGAGGAAATATGAAGAATGTTTTAAAAAGCACCAAATTATTATAAAAGATATTGTCCCCAAAGATTAATATTGATAGGAATAATATAAAAAAAACTTGACCTTGTTGACCTTTAGGACCGACACAGGTTAAAGGTTCTACGTCTTGATAAACCACAGAAGCAGCACCCAAGCCAGTGAGTGCTGAAACTTGTCTTTTTTCCCATTGTATAGGTCACTAATTTAAACAAATAATAGACATATTCACCCCCATATCAATTAACCCTTTAAAAACTATTCCATTAATATGCAATGAATATAAGGGCTTTTGATTAGAAACTAAAGTTTCTCAAAAAAACAGTTTTTTCTGTGCTACCAAACCCTCCCTATTGAGAATTCGTTCCCCTGCCTCTAGGCGTATAAATTCTGAGACTTGTACCATAATAAGAATTTTATTAGTAACATCATGTCCTTTTGGCAAAGGGCCACACACTCGAATAGCTAATTTATATACTCCTCTATTAAAAGACAAAGTATAAGGCTGAGTAATAGCTAAGTCAGCAGCGGCACTCTGCTTAGTTGCCGCATAAAGCTGAGAAACTGGGGTAAGGTGTAGGATCCTTAAGGAGGACTTGAATTTATTCCTTGATGTTGTAGGCCATTGCTCACTGGGTATTGTAGTAGACTTATATTATAATTGTTGGGGCCCCAAGCCTGTGGTTCCCAACTCCCGTTTCCCAGGAGAGGAGACAGTAAATTTCCACTTTTATCAGTTTTGGAACGACATTTTTTTGTCCAATGTCGACCTTTACCACAACATTTGTACACCTCTGAAGGCAGCTTTCTGCCTTGAGGGATAAAAGTGTTCAATTTTTATGACATTCTTTTTTTGAAATGTCTAGGTTTACCACACTGCAAACAAACACCTTGTTTGTTATTTCCTTTTAAGGCTTTAGACAAAACTCCAGCAAATAATTGAGGATTATAAATAGCCCCTGCAACACTAACACAAGTTTTAATATATTTATCTAAATTGGCCCCATTGGCCTTTAACGATTTTAACAATTTTTGACAGTCAGCATAAGCATTTTTAAAAGACAATGTTTGTAACAAAATTTTTGAAGCAAGGTCAGTACCCACAATTTTCAATACAGCATCCTGAAGACGGGCTACAAAATCTGGATATGGTTCATTTGTGCCCTGTAAAATCTTCACAGAGGAAAGGGAAGATTTTCCTGTTATCTCTACCTTATTTCAGGTCCTTAAAAACAAAGTCTTGATTTGAGTAAGGGCAACATCATCTAAACCAGCCTGAGCATTAAGAGTAGCATATTGGCCCGTGCCTGTGAGTTGTTCCTCAGTGGGTCCTGGGGGATCACACATAACATTTTTTCTAGCCTGTACATGTGCCTTGTCCATTTACCAGCTGTGCAATTATAACCACTGAGAACGACCAAGAAAAGCCTTCCCCAAAGTCTTCCAGTCTATAGGAATCATCAAATTTTCTGATGAAAAAACATCAAGAAGACCAAGGAGAAAAGGAGATTGAGATCCATAGTTAGAAATGGCAGCTTTCATTTCTTTTAAAAATTTAATTTGTAAGGGATTAAATTGGACATTATTGCCACCATTTAAAAACTGAGCATTAGGAGCAAAAGAAGCACAAGTATTTGGAAACAGATCCAGCTCCTTAAATTTTTTTATCTTTTCCTTTTCTCCCTCCCCCAATGGCGGGCAAGGCACTGAGAAAACTTTGCCAGACAAAGGTAAAGGTAAGGAAGCTGGGGGGTTGGAGCCACTGGAAAATCCTCTTTTACCAGGGCAGAAGGAAAAGAAACAGGGAAAGCTCGCAAAGGTGAATTAGAAGAATGTATCTGTAATATTTGTTGAAGCATTTCCATAATACACTGCATGTCAGAATTTCCCTTAGAAGAAGGAAGAACTGGCTTTTTCTCTTCTCCCCCTTTTGCTACCCCCCATCCTCTGTTACCCTGGCACAAATGGGCTCAATTTCAGATTTATTTTTTCCCAAATCCTCAGATACCTTTCCTCCTGTGGCTACATTACCACACTCTGAATCAGTCTCAAGTAACTCTAATGTCTGAGTGATAGAGTTACACAAGGTCCACAATTTTAGAGGCATAATATACCCTAACTGGAGAGCTCTAAGCAGAGCTTTTACTACCTGTAACCATTCTCTCTGATTCAGCTGCACTTTAGTCTGATACTGAAACCAGTCACAATGTTGTTCAACATGGGCAAACAATCACTTCAAAGTCTTTTTCTTTCACTTCTACTCCTATAGACAGCAACAGTCCTTGAAACAGGCATAAATATTCTGAGGCCAGAGAGATGGAATTCCCATAATGAAAGCTTAAGAAGGTTCCCCTCAACAATATCCGGGCCTTACCTGCCCCTAGGGGGTTCCCCTTCTTGTTCTCCCCTACTCACCCGTGCTGACCCTGCTCGCTGCGCCACTTGTTGGGGTCCGTGCCGGGGGTGGTGGAGAATGAAAGAACACACAAAAGACAAAGACACACAGAGAACATGGCGGCCGCACTCAGAGCCTCCGCCTCACTTTATTTATACCCCATAAACCCCACGCCAGCAGAAAGAATGCAATGCAAAACTAACTTTCTTTTCCCAGATGTAACCTTCTACTCAGTTCCTTGTTTCTATGCTCTTCCTTATCTGCCTGCCTTCTTGGCGCCTACGGGAGTTCATTAAAAGTTCAATTGGAGATACTGTCCTTGAGCCCTATCTATTCTCAGCATACTGTTTTC
>NW_020256581.1:0-1060 GCF_003255815.1 Theropithecus gelada
CATCTGAGGATATTTCCTTTTTCACCGTAGCCCTCTATGGGCTTCCAAATATCACTTTGCCAATTCCACAAGAACTGTCTTAGCGAAAGGCTTCTGGAAGGGAAAGCTGTAACTCTGTGAGATGATTTCACAGAACACAAAGAAGATTCTCAGAAAGCTTCTTTCTGTTTGTTATTGGAGGATATTTCCTTTGGCACTATAGTGTTCAAAGGGATCCGAAATATCTGTTCTCAGATTCAACAGAAATAAGGCTAGCAAAGAGATCCACGAAATACAGATGTAACTCCGTGACATGAATTAACAGAACACTAAGCAGTTTCTCAGAGAGCTTCTTTCCATATTTCATCTGAGGATATTTCCTTTTTCACCATACCCTCTATGGGCTTCCAAATATCACTTTGCCAATTCCACAAGAACTGTCTTAGCGAAATTCTTCTTGAGGGGAAAGCTGTAACTCTGTGAGATGATTTCACAGAACACAAGGAAGTTTCTCAGAAAGCTTGTTTCTCTTTGTTATCGGAGGATATTTCCTTTGGCCCTATAGTCCTCAAAGGGATCCGAAATATCTGTTCTCAGATTCCATTTAAATAAGGCTAACAAAGAGATCCATGAAATACAGATGTAACTCTGAGAGATGAATTAAAAGAACACTAAGCAGTTTCTCAGAAAGCTTCTTTCCAGATTTTATCTGAGGATATTTCCTTTTTCACCATAGCCCTCTATGGGCTTCCAACTCTCACTTTTCCAATTCCACAAGAACTGTGTTAGTGAAAGACTTCTTCTAGGGAAAGCTGTAACTCTATGAGATGATTTCACAGAACACAAGGAAGTTTCTCAGAAAGCTTCTTTGTCTTTGTTATGGGAGGATATTTCCTTTGGCCCTATAGTCTTCAAAGGGATCCGAAAAATCTGTTCTCAGAATCCACAGAAAAAAGGCTAGCATGGAAATCCATGAAACAGACATGTAACTCTGTGAGATGAATTAACAGAGCACTAAGCAGTTTCTCAGAAAGCTGCTTTAAAGATTTCATCTGAGGATATTTCCTTTTTCAACGTAGCC
>NW_020256582.1:0-1060 GCF_003255815.1 Theropithecus gelada
GATTCTTTACAGATTTCATCTGAGGATATTTCCTTTTTCACCGTAGCAATCTATGGGCTTCCAAATATCACTTTGCCTATTCCACAAGAACTGTCTTAGAGAAAGGCTTCCTGAGGGGAAAGCTGTAACTCTGTGAAATGATTTCACAGAATACAAAGAAGTTTCTCAGAAAGCTTCTTTCTCTTTGTTATCGGAGGATATTTCCTTTGGCCCTATAGTCTTCAAAGGGATCCGAAATATCTGTTCTCAGATTCCACTGAAATAAGGCTAGCAAAGAGATCCACGAAATATAGACGTAACTCTGTGACATGAATTAACAGAACACTAAGCAGTTTCTCAGAAAGCTTCTTTCCAGATTTCATCTGAGGATATTTCCTTTTTCACCATAGCCCTCTATGGGCTTCCAAATATCTCTTTGCCAATTCCACAAGAACTGTATTAGCGAAAGGCTTCTTGAGGGGAAAGCTGTAACTCTGTGAGTTGATTTCACAGAACACAAAGAAGTTTCTGAGAAAGCTTCTTTCTCTTTGTTATCAGAGGATATTTCCTTTGGCCCTATAGTCTTCAAAGGGATCCGAAATATCTGATCTCTGATTCCACAGAAATAAGGCTAGCCAAGAGATCCCCGAAATACAGATGTAACTCTGTGAGATGAATTAAAAGAACACTAAGCAGTTTCTCAGAAAGCTTCTTTCCAGATTTCATCTGAGGATATTTCCTTTTTCACCATAGCCCTCCATCGGCTTCCAAATATCACTTTGCCAATTCCACAAGAACTGTCTTAGAGACAGGCTTCCTGAGGGGAAAGCTGTAACTCTGTGAGTTGATTTCACAGAACACAAAGAAGTTTCTCAGAAAGCTTCTTTCTCTTTGTTATCGGAGCATATCTCCTTTGGCCCTATAGTCTTCAAAGGGATCCGAAATATCTGTTCTCAGATTCCACTGAAATAAGGCTAGCAAAGAGATCCACGAAATACAGATGTAACTCTGTGAGTGGAAGTCACACATCACTGGGCAGTTTCTCAGAAAGCTTCTTTCCAGATTTCATCTGAGGATATTT
>NW_020256583.1:0-1060 GCF_003255815.1 Theropithecus gelada
ATTTGGCCCTATAGTCTTCAAAGGGATCCGAAATATCTGTTCTCAGATTCCACAGAAATAAGGTTAGCAAAGAGTTCCACGAAATGCAGATGTAAGTCTGTGAGTGAAAGTCACACATCACAGAGCAGTTTCTCAGAAAGCTTCTTTGCAGATTTCATCTGAGGATATTTCCTTTTTCACCATAGCCCTCTACGGGCTTCCAAATATCACTTTGCCAATTCCACAAGAACTGACTTAGAGAAAGGCTTCTTGAGTGAAAAGCTGTAACTCTGAGAGATGATTTCACAGAACACAAAGAAGTTTCTCCGAAAGCTTCTTTCTCTTTGTTATCGCAGGATACTTCCTTGGGCCTATAGTCTTCAAAGGGATCCGAAATATCTTTCTCAGAAGCCACAGAAATAAGGCTAGCAAACAGATCCACGAAATACAGATTTAACTCTGTGGGATGAATTAACAGAACACTAAGCAGTTTCTCAGAAAGCTTCTTTCGAGATTTCATCTGAGGATATTTCCTTTTTCACCATAGCCCTCTACGGGCTTCCAAATATCACTTTGCCAATTCCAGAAGAAGTGTCTTAGCGAAAGACTTCTTGAAGGGAATGCTGTAACTCTGTGAGATGATTTCACAGAACACAAAGAAGTTTCTCAGAAAGCTTCTTTCTTTTTGTTATCAGAGGCTATTTCCTTTGGCCCTATAGTCTTCAAAGGCATCCGAAATATCTGTTCTCACATCCACAGAAAAAAGGCTAGCAAAGTGATCCACGAAATACAGATGTAACTCTGTGAGATGAATTAACAGAACACTAAGCAGTTTCTCAGAAAGCTTCTTTCCAGATTTCATCTGAGGATATTTTCTTTTTCACCATAGCCCTCTATGGGCTTCCAAATATCACTTTGCCAATTCCACAAGAACTGTCTTAGCGAAATGCTTCTTGAAGGGAAAGCTGTAACTCTGTTAGATGATTTCACAGAACACAAAGAAGTCTCTCAGAAAGATTCTTGCTCTTTGTTTTTGGAGGATATTTCCTTTGGCCCTGTAGTCTTCAAAGGGATCCGAAAT
>NW_020256584.1:0-1060 GCF_003255815.1 Theropithecus gelada
AAATGAGTTGTCTCCTGGAAGTAAAGCTGATATGCAAATTGTAAGAGATTCCTTTATCTCTGTATAGTTATCCAATGTTCAGATCTGTGCATGTCTATGTACTCTAAGTATACATAATCAACTTAATTTTTATGTTCTGATATTATCTTTATTTTACTAATTGGTGCTAACCCATGAATTACAGAAACACTTTCTTATATGCCATGAATACCTGCAAATGTGTGTATCTGTGCTATATATATCTATGAGAAATGTTTATCACCTAGGCTGAACACTTGAGTTTCTCCCGTGAGTTTTTTTTCTATCTGTTTGTAAAGATGACCTGTCTTCAAAAGAATCTCTTGCTCTTGGGGGTGAGACTAATCTAACTGACTGAACTAAAGCTTCACTAGAAAGAGATTTTTTGTTCTTTACATGCTAATTACAGTAGTGCTGTGAAAAACCACCCAGAAACATAGGTCCAACACAAGCATGAAGCTATGAAATACATGCCAATTTATGTGAACCTGTACAATACTAGTTCATCCAACCACCCAACACTCTCCAAAAGGATCTCTTAATATGTTAGAATATAGACTGATTCACAATTAAAATTTACCATTTGCTTTTAAAAAATATTTTTAAAATTTTTTTGACTTAATTGTATTTTTAATTGACAAATAATAATTGCCATATTCATACATATTCATGGAGTACATAGTAATGTTTGGATACCTATAATGTATGGTGATTAGATGAGGGTAATTAGCATATCTATTATCTCAAAGCTTTAGCATTTATTTGTGTTGGGAGCATTCAATATTCTCTTCCTAGCAATTTGAAACTACATCATACATTGTGGTTAACTATAGTCATCCTACAATGGTATAGATTTAATTATGATATAAATTTAGTTGGTGGCAGCCTACCAGGTACATAGGTCAGAGGGGAGACAATCCTGTAATCAATTATATGACCCAGAGAGCAGACTGTGATCATTGAAACAAATCTATAAAATAAGCATAGACCTGACCTTGGAGGCCCTTGTTTGAACATATCTTTATAATCGTTTCAATGGCAT
>NW_020256585.1:0-1060 GCF_003255815.1 Theropithecus gelada
TCTCCTCTGGCAGCACCCTCACAAACATATCCAAAACCAATATTTTATCAGCCATGTAAACATCTCTCACAACAATCAAGTTAACACACAATATTAACCATCACAATCTTTCATAGTTCTAGATGCTAGGAAGCCTAAGATCAAGATGCCAGAAGATCTGAGGACAGCTTGGTTTTTGGTTCATAGATGGCACTTCTTCACTGTGTTCTCACATCATTGAAGAGATGAATGAGCTGTGTGGGGCCTCTTTTAAGGCCACTAATCTCATTCATGAGGACTCCCACTTTATAATTCAATCACCTCCCACATACCCCACCTCCTGATACCATCACTTTCAAGTGTATAATTTTAACATACAAATTTTGGGGGACGTAAACTTTCAACCCATTGCATATGGTAACTCTGGAAATCAGGTTTTCCTTTTTTTCCTAGGGTTTGTTGTATTTTGTTTTGGTTTTTCATTTTTTATTGTTGTAAGCTGTCTCTGTACTGAGGATCAGTCTGAGATATAAGCATAAGATGTTCTCATATCTTTTTGAGCCTCTTCCTTCCCCTGGGCATGCCAAGTGACTTTATAATGTCTCTCATTTTTTTTTTTTTTTTTTGAGACAGAGTCTCACTCTGTCAGCCAGGCTGGAGTGCAGTGGCGCGATCTCTGCTCACTGCAACCTCCGTCTCCTGGAGACCAAGATGACTTAAACTGGACACATATGTGATGCTTTTTTTTTTTTTTTTTTTTTTGAGATGAAGTCTTGCTCTGTTGCCTAGTCTGGAGTGCAGTGGCACAGTCTCGGCTCACTGCTACCTCCGCCACGCCACCATACCCGCTAATTTTTGTATTTTTAGTAGAATCAGAGTTTCACCGTGTTGGCCAGGCTGGTCTCTAACTCCTGACCTCAGGTGATTTCGCCCGCTTTGGCCTCCCAAAGTGCTAGGATACCAGGAGCCACCGTGCATGGTCCTATGTGATACTTTTTAAATGTCATAATCTTCAATGCCCCGCCCTTGAAAGTGAAAAAAGAGAAAAACGAAACAGGACAATAAAGAAGCACCAGCCCTT
>NW_020256586.1:0-1060 GCF_003255815.1 Theropithecus gelada
TCTCTCTTTGTTATTGGAGGATAATTCGTTTGGCCCTATAGTCTTCAAAGGGATCCGAAATATCTCTTCTCAGATTCCACAGAAATAAGGCTAGCAAAGGGATCCACGAAACAAAGATGTAACTCTGTGAGATGAATTAACAGAACACTAAGCAGTTTCTCAGAAAGCTTCTTTCCAGATTTCATCTGAGGATATTTCCATTTCCACCATAGCCCTCTATGGGCTTCCAAATATCACTTTGCCAATTCCACAACAGCTCTCTTAGCGAAAGGCTTCTTGAGGGGAAAGCTGTAACTCTGTGAGATGATTTCACAGAATGCAAAGAAGTTTCTCAGAAAGCTTCTTTCTCTTTGTTATGGGAGGATATTTTCTTTCGCCCTATAGTCTTCAAAGGGATCCGAAATATCTATTCTCAGATTCCACAGAAATAAGGCTAGCAAAGAGATCCACGAAACAGAGATGTAACTTTTTGAGGTGAATTTACAGAACACTAAGCAGTTTCTCAGAAAGCTTCTTTCCAGATTTCATGTGAGGATATTTCCTTTTTCACCATAGCCCTCTATGGGCTTCCAAATATCACTTTGCCAATTCCACAAGAACTGTGTTAGCGAAAGGCTTCTTCAAGGGAAAGGTGTAACTGTATGAGATGATTTCACAGAACCCAAAGAAGTTTTTCAGAAAGCTTTTTTCTCTTTGTTATCGGAGGATATTTCCTTTGGCCTTATAGTCTTCAAAGAGATCCGAAATATCTGTTCTCAGATTCCACAGAAATAAGGCTACCAAAGAGATCCACGAAACACAGATGTATCTCTGTGAGATGAATTAACAGAACACTAAGTAGTTTCGCAGAAAGCTTCTTTCCAGATTTCATCTGAGGATATTTCCTTTTTCACCATAGCCCTCTATGGGCTTTCAAATATCACTTTGCCAATTCCACAATAACTGTCTTAGCGAAAGGCTTCTTCAGGGGAAAGCTGTAACTCTGTGAGATGATTTCACAGAACACAAAGAAGTTTCTCAGAAAGCTTCTTTCTCTTTGTTATCGGAGGATATTTCCTTT
>NW_020256587.1:0-1060 GCF_003255815.1 Theropithecus gelada
GGCACAGGGCGTGGTCCCCTTCCTGGGGGATTTTCTGACTGAGTTACACAGGTTGGATTCGGCCATCCCGGATGATCTGGATGTGAGTGAGCCTGGGGCAGGCTGCTTGGGAACCAGGATCCTGAGGCTTGGGAGGAGAGGGGCCTGGACGGAGTCCTTAGATCTCAGCCCTTGGAAAATCTCCTCTCCTGAGAGTCTCACAGCTGCTCCTGTGGGAGGGGGGTGCCAGGCCCATCTCATTACCTCTGACTGACAGAGGCTCCATGACAATCACCAGTCCCTATCCCTGAGTGGTGAAGCTGCAGAGCTGCCTGACTGCAATGCTGCTGAGCTGTGGGCTGAACTGGACTCAGCCTCTCCCCAGGGTAGTCCCATAATAGGAGGGTGAAATTGAGCCTTTCCAAGGGCAGGCAATTCCAGAGTCACTGAGCACTTTCTTTCTACGAGAGATCTCAGTTTCTCTGTCTGTCATCTCAGAGGGTTGGGGCAGAAGGTCCCTGAGCCTCAACTCCCATGCCCCCTGCCCTAGAGCCCGGAGCCTGAGGCAGGTTCAAGTTCTGTCATGTGCACATCCCCTGACCCTGGTGGCCCTGGCCGTAGTGCAACATGGGAAGGGATGGGGTGGGGCTGTTGTGGGCCAGGGACCTTTCTGATGGGCTCTATCTGACTTCCAGGGCAACAGCAACAAAAGGAGGAAGGTGAGCAGCTGGGGCATTCATGGTGGATGAGGGTGGGGATGTGGACGTCACAGTCCACCCTGGGCAGGACACTCCCTGGCTCCATCCTCTACATCTTAGGTTTACTGGGAGGGTTTGACACACACAGGAGGAGGAGACCTATCCCAGTGGAGAAAGTGGGAAAGGCACTGGAATGAAAGACCAGTTCCTGCAGGAGGAGCTGTTCACATCCAACTCTGAGAACAGGCTGGGGACTGCATGGGGCCCCTTCACAGAATGGCCCCAGGGACCAGCCCCTTCTCCCTGCCTGCCAAAGGTCCCCTCAGTGTCTTCCACCCAGGCCCTCACCTCTCCTTGTCACTGAGCTGCTCCGTTCTTGAGAA
>NW_020256588.1:0-1060 GCF_003255815.1 Theropithecus gelada
AGCCTCCCAAAGTGGTGGGATTACAGGTGTGAGTCATCACACCCAGCCCTCTCCATTGTTATGTTTGCATACCTCTGTGTTGACTTTATTCTAAAGGCCCTCATAGTGGTCTGTTAGAATTCCCAGAGGAAACAAAATTCTTTCTCTTCCTAACAGTGGTATAAAAATACTAGGATTAGCCAGGTGTGGTGGCTCACGCCTGTAATCCCAGCACTTTGGAAGTCTGAGGTGGGCAGATCACAAGGTCAGGAATTTCAGGCCAGCTTGAACAGTATGGTGAAACCCCATCTCTACTGGAAAAAAAAAAAAAAAAAAAAAGCTGGGCGTGGTGGCACGCACTTGTAATCCCAGTTACTCGGGAGGCTGAGGTAGGAGAATTGTTGAACCTGGGAGGTGGAGGTTACGGTGAGCTGAGATCGGGCCACTGCACTCCAGCCTGGGCGACAGAGCAAGACTCCATCTCAAAGAAGACGAAAAGAAACCTAACCAAGCCAGGTGCGGTGGCTCATGCCTGTAATACCAGCACTTTGGGAGGCCAAAGCGGGTGGATCACCTGAGGTCAGGAGTTCGAGACAAGCCTGGCCAACATGGTGAAACCTCGTCTTTACTAAAAATACAAAAAATTAACTGGGCATGGTGGCGGGCACCTGTAATCCAGCTACTTGGGAGACTGAGGCAGGAGAATTGCTTGAACCCAGGAGGCAGAGTTTGCAGTGAGCCAAGATTGCACCACTACACTCCAGCCTGGGCAATAAGAGTGAAACTCTATCTAAAAAAAAAGACAGAAAAAAGAAAGAAACCTAACCTTCATTTTCCATAGAAGCAACCATTCGGTCTTGAATTTTTTTTTGCTGTTTCTTTTGGTTTTGTTTTCACATACTTCTTTTTAACATTATTTTTAATTGTAATGTTTAATTTGAGAAAGGGTCTTGCTATGTTGCCCAGGCTGGTCTCGAACTTCTGGGCTCAAGCAATCCTCCAGCCTTGATCTCACAAAGTACTGGGATTTTAGGAACAGTTTGATGTTTGCCAGAGGAGTGTTCACAGTGACCTTATAGAA
>NW_020256589.1:0-1060 GCF_003255815.1 Theropithecus gelada
CCTCCCATTCCCGGGACCCCTCCTCATGCCCACTTCCCTCACCTGGATTGAGGCGATAGCCGCAGAAGGTCCAGTTGAAGGCCTCGGAGGCGGGATTAGCAGACACCGGCACGGGCAGCAACGCCTCACCCTGCTCCACCGCGGTCACCACCAGCACCTGCTCCCCCACGAACTCTCCACGGTCTTCAGAGGGGGCGCCGCACGGAGTCTAGATTGTTAAGGTCAGGATCAAGGACAGATTGGAGATCAGGCACAGGTTCAAGGGTTAAAGTTGGGAGATCACTACGGGTTTAAGGTTGTGGACAAGGTAACAAGTTCAGAACTGAATTCAGGGGTAAAGTTCGGGATAGAAATTAGAATACAGTTTAGGAAAAGAGTAGAAGCCAGCATCAGGTTGAAGGATGGAAAGAGGGGTCATGATAGGGATCGGGGTTAGGAGAGAGGACAAAGGCAATATGGTAGTGGACAGGATAGGATTTGGCCCAGGACCACTGGTCAGGATGAAGGTAGGGAGTTTCAAGTTTCAGGATGGGGTTAATGATGGAGTGATAGTGTCAAAGCAAAGACCCAGGCCAGGCCCAGTGGCTCACGCCTCTGCTCCCAGAACTTTGGGAGGCCAAGGCAGGAGGATCACTTGAGTCAAGGTGTTCAAGATCAGCCTGGGCAACTTAGAGAGATACCATCTCTATTTAAAATGAAAAGTACAAAAAATCAGCCTAGTGTAGTGGGATGCGCCTGTAATCCCAGCACTTTTGGAGGCCGAGGCAGGAGTATTGCTTCAGCCCAGGGGTTGAAGACCAGCCTAGGCAACATAGTGAGGCCCTGTTGCTACAAAAAAAAACTAGCCAAAAGTGGTAGTGCACACCTGTAGTTTCAGCTACTCAGGAGGCTGAGGTAGGATCACTTGAGCTCAGAAGCTGGAGGCTGCAGTGAGCTATGATTGCGTCACTGCATTGCAGCCCGAGCCACAGAGGGAGACTCCATTAAAAAGAGAGAAAGAGAGAAAGACAGGAAGGAAGGAAGGAAGGAAGGAAGGAAGGAAGGAAGGAAGGAAGGAAGG
>NW_020256590.1:0-1060 GCF_003255815.1 Theropithecus gelada
ATTTAGCCCATTTACATTTAAGGCTAGTATTGTTATGTGTGAATTTGATCCTATCATTATGCTACTATTTGGTTATTTTGCACACTAATTGATGCAGTCTCTTCATAGTGTCATTAGTCTTTATATTTTGGTTTGTTTTTGCATTGGCTGGTACTGGTTTCTCCTTTCCATATTTAGTGCTTCTTTCAGGTGCTCTTGCACGGGAGGCCTGGTGGTAACAAAATCCCTAGCATTTGTTTGTCTGGAAAGGATTTTATTTCTCCTTTGCTTATGAAGCTTAGTTTGGCTGGATATGAAATTCTCAGTTGCAAATTCTTCATTTAAGAATGTTAAATATTGGCCCCCAATCTCTTTTGGCTTGTAGAGTTTCTACTGAGAGGTCCACTGTTAGTCTGATGGGAATCTCTTTGTAGGTGACCTGGCCTTTCTCTCTTGTTGCCCTTAACAGTTTTTCCTCCATTCTGACCTTGGAGAATCTTATGATTATGTGTCTTGGGGTTGATCTTCTTGTGGAGTATCTTTGTGGTGTTCTCTGTATTTCCTGAATTTGCATGTTGTCCTGTCTTGCTAGGTTGGGTAAGTTCTCCGGGATAATATCCTGAAGTGTCTTTTCCAGCTTGTTTCCGTTCTCCTCGTCTCCCTCTGGTACTTCAATAAATCATAGGTTTGCTCTTTTTATGAAGACCCATTTTTTTGAGGCTTCGTTTATTCATTTTCATTCTTTTTCTCTAGTCTTGTCTGCATGCCTTATTTCAGCAAGGCGGTCTTCAAACTCTGATATCCTTTCTTCTGCTTCATCGATTCAGCTATTGATACTTGTATATGCTTCATGAAGTTATCATCCTATGTTTTTCAGCTCCATCAGATGGTTCCTGTTCCTCTCTAAACTAGTTATTCTAGTTAGCAATTCCTCTAACGTTTTATGAAGGTTCTTAGTTTCTTTGCATTGGGTTAGAACATGCTCCTAATTCAGTCAATTCATCCATCTTATCTTCTATCCATTTCTGTGCCCTTGATGGAGAGATGTTGTGATTATTTGGAGGAGAAGAGGCACTCTGGC
>NW_020256591.1:0-7136 GCF_003255815.1 Theropithecus gelada
AAAAAAAAAAAAAAAAAAAAAAAAAAAAAAAACAACGGTGGCTGGTCCCTGGGGTGGGACATTACGCATCTGTGAACAAAAGTGAGATGCGGATACACGGCACCGCTTGGATGAGCCTTGGAAATGCGGCTTCCACCAAAAGAAGTGAGACACAAATGTTCGCACACTGCATGGTTCCTTTTATATGAAATATCCAAGACAGACAAATCCATAGAGTCAGAAAGCAGATGTGTGGTTTCCAGAGGATGGGGAAGGAATGAGGAGTGATTACTTAACGGGGATGAGGTGTTGTTCTGCAGGGACGAAAATGTTCTGAAACTAGAGAAGCAGAGGCTGCACAATGTCGTGAATCCAGCAAATGCCGACGAAGTATATGCTTTAAAATGGCTGCTAAGTGAATTTCACCTCCATAAAACGTGTTAGAGGGTTATGCCTACCAGTGAACCTACCTAGACATGTGCAGTGTCACATTACTGAGACGATTCTGTTTAGCGCAAAGCTGCCGGCCTCCCACGTCCCTTTCCAGCCTGTCTTCTTAGGCACCTGCCTCCCACATCCTTTTCCAGCTTTGTCTCCTTGTATGCAGCCCTATCAGGGCTTTTGAGGCCATGTCAGCCTAGAGGCCAAGGGTGCTGGGAGATCCCGTCTTGCACCCTTTCCCGAGAGCTTTGAGGGGCACCTGCCATCTCTAGCTATGCCTTCTCTGTGCCCTTCAGCTCTGGAGCAAGGTCACGTCTTGGATCTGGGGCCACTACCGGCTGTTTCAGGCTTGCAAAGTTCTGGCTGACAAAATACGGCTCTGCCTCCCTGTGGAGGAAAACATTGGTCCCAATGGGTCTTCACCAACAGGGACAGCAGTCCCTCGAGTGCAGCCCTGGACTCGGGGAGGTCTGGTCAGTGAAGCTCTTAGCAAGGTGCTAAGGGGATGGGCACCTTCATGTGTGGGACAGGCTGCTCGCTGGGGATGCTGCTCCCGGCCCCCCACCTGGAGCACCCCCCAGGCCTGTGGGGCAGCCAGCAAAGTTCCGCTTGCTGCAGCTGAGGCTGCTCCGGACGGCCAATCCAGGCGCCCCCACCCTCTCTCCACCCTCCTTTCCATCCTCAGGTTTGCATTTCTTAGGTCTGGCACTTCAACTGCAGAGTACAAGTCCCGGGCTATGTCCTCCTGCTCTGCTGAAGGCCGCGCTGATGCTTGGAGGGTAGGGTGGGCCCCGTCCCTTGCTCCACACACCCAGCTGCTCTGACGGAGTGCCCGTCTACACAGGGATCCTACGGTGGGGAGTGAGCCTTGCTGGCCCGACGCATGGCAGTGGTTCCTGCTCCAATAAGACCAAGAATAATAAGTAACTGTGACTACGTTAGAAGGCTCGGCTGCATCTGAATTCACCAGCGTTTCCAGCTCCCGAGGCCAAGTGCGCTGTCGCCTCACTCCTGGCAGACAGGCTGCCAGTCGGAGGACGATTTTTCATTGCCAGGGTCGCTCTGTGGACCTTGGATGGACCAAGGTGCTTTCCAAATCCAACTCTGTCAAGATCCGGGGAAGATTCTCCAGAGAGTCTCTTGGAAACATGTGCGTGTGGCCTCTGGTGACGTGAGGAGTGCAGTCTGCCTGCGTTACTGAACGCTCGGGCCGGTTTTCCCCGAGAGAGGAATGCTGCCCACCCGCTGTGGTAGCCCACAAAACTCCACGGACATGCTTGGAAGGGAACGCATCCTGTCCTCCTGGTGTTTTGAAATGTTCAAGTATTTGAAAGGGAAATGGAATTTCTGTTTATCCTTTTAAGTGACAATTATTCATTGCGTCTTCCTGGCCGGAGCCCGTTCAGCACCACTGCAGATCCGGCCAGGGTCCCCAGGAGCCCCGGCCCCTGCACAGCCAAGGCCAAGAAGCTCCCATCGTGGAGGGGGTGCGTTCCGGACCTGCGAGGCCGGGGGCTCGTTTTTGTGCCTCCTTAAAGGGATGAGCCGGAGAAGAAAGGAGAAGAAAGTCCTCACAGAGCCTCTGCCCCAGGAGGGGCGGGGCTGCGCCGGGCTGCGCAGGGCGCCTGCGGAGGCCGTGGCCAGGCAGGTGGGGAGGCTCACACACAGGCCAGAGGCTTCCCTGGAAACCGACGCCTTAGGGCGGGTCCAGCTCCTGGATGGTTGCAGGTGAAGAAACGCCAGGCCCAAGGGTCCTAGGAGAGAGACGGGAGCAGGGCCCAGGAGGAGGTGCAGATTCCCGGGGACTGCAACGGCCGCTGCCCTCCCACGCCCCACGAGTGCGGGGATCTCGGGACTCGCTGCACCACCAGTGAGCCCAGGGCAGGCTGTTGACCGTCCCTTGGCCTCAGTTTCCTCATCTGTAAGCTGGAAACAAAAGCATGTCCACCTCACCAGCAGTCACAGTCGCACGTGCCGACGTGGAGGAGGATCGATGTGCCCTCCTGAGTGCTGCCTCGTCCCGCTGGAAACCAGGAGGCCTGGCTCTCTGCCTCCCGGGAAGGTCTGTTTCTAATCCTGCGCTGGGTCTGCGTGGCTCCATGGCCTCAGAGGCTGACACTGAGTGTAGTGTCCCTGGGTCACCGTGCCCCTCAGTTTCGTCCAGCAGGAGAAAGGGCTGCCTGCCAAGGAGAAGGCTGTGAGCTTGGCGGGGGAGAACTTAGGCTCTGTGCCTTTGGGAGGCTGGGATTTAGGTCATGGCTGGGAAGCTAAATCCTGACTGTACTGGCCAGAACCGACGGGCTCCAGCAGCCAGATACTTCGCCAAGTCAGGAGGCAATAACCGCCGCAGCCTGGGAGAGAAGCTGACACAGTCGTGGGCCCCTGCCCTGCGGTCTGGCCTCACAGGTCCGCAGGCCGTGTGCAGACACTGCAGCAGAGAAGCAGAGGCAGCCGTGGGGAGCGACCCTGTTCCTCAGTGATACACACCTACCCTCCCTGAGCTGAGGTCTGGAAGACGGCAAAGGAGACCCGAGGCAGTGCTGCCCTTCCTTCCATCTGCCACCTCCCCAGAGCTGGCCCAGGCCTCGCAGAGCAGGTGGTGGTGGCTGCTGGTGGTAAAGCCCGTTCATCCAGAGCCTCGTTCTGCTCCCGAACCACCCACCTCCTGCTGCACATGCGGCAGCTTCAGGAGCCTGGCAGGGCTACGAGGAGATGACAGATCCCGGCAAGGACGGGCTCGGCTTCTTGGGGACCGAGTCATTGCTTGTTGCTTCTCCCAGGGGCCTCGACTGGTCTGAGTGTGTTCAGGCACACGGTGCCCTGTCCGTTTCCCAGGCACTTGGGCCAAGGCTGGATAGGGAGGTGCCACGTGTGACAAAAGCCCGCCCTGTGCAGTGCTGGTCACCGGGAGTGACCGCGGGTGAAGTCGCACGTGAGTGACTGCCCGTTATCACTGACCCAGCAGGGCCATCCTGGGTGACTCACTGTGCCGCAGGCAACTGGTTCACATCCGAGCACCCCTCTGGAGCCCCAGGCAGCGCTGCCCGTCGGCCTTTCTCCTGAGGTCCCTGGAGTCCCGGAGCGTCCCGTGAGTCCATCTGCCATACTTGTGATCGCCACGTGGGCCCAGTGCCCTCCAACGGAAAAGCTGTGTTCAGTTCTGCCCAAGGATCCCGGGCCTGCGACACTGTCCTCAGGCCACCAAAGAGCGGGAGGCTGTGGGGGTCTGCGTTCTTGCCACAGGCCTGGGAGCAGCAGCCAAAAAGTGGACTTATGTGGACAGAATGTCGGGCCGGGGAGGAGCCCTCGGCTCCAGACAGATGTCTCTGGCGCTTTTATGCCACGTGCATTTCTGCAGATTTGATGCCCGGCAGCCAGCACTGGGCTGTGGCCATGGTGGTGAGGCAGCCTTGGGTCTGCACGAGGCTCGGAGGCCCCCACGAGCCTCCCACGAATGTGGCGGTGCCTGGAGAGAGGTACCATCTGCACGGCGCAGTCCAGATGCTTCTCTCTTACGAGCCCATCATCAAACACACAGCTGCCCAGACTTCAGCAGGATTTGTAAACAAGAAACGCAGAGGCACAGTCCACTGGGCGAGGCAGAGGTGGAGGAGCACTGGGGTGGGAGTGGAGGAGCACGGGGCGGGGGCACAGGAGCACCGGGGCTGAGCTGTCTCCAGTGATCTCTCCAGCCTCAGCGCAGTGGCCACAGAGCAAGGTGCCTCCCGGTGTGTCCTCACCTCCAAATCAGGGCTGCTCCACTTCCGAGGTCAGAGTCCTGGGGGGCCGTGTTGACCCTGAGCCCCCACCAGCATCCAATCCAGCAGAGCCAGACAGACCCAAGAACCTGCATTCCTCATGGCTCCCACGATGCTTCCGGCCCAGGATCCACCATCCAGACCACGCTCCCATTCATCCCCCGGCCACGGAAGCTGGAGCCTTGGTTTTCCCATCTGTGAAGTGGGAGTATCATCGTCACCCCCATCAAAGGGCCTGGATGAGATGCGGTGATGCTGGTGGACTTTAGCAGCCCTGGCCCTCCAGGGACCCTCCCAGGGAGCTGAGGCCCGGTGGCCCTGGCGGCCTCTCCCTCTCCAGCCCGAGGTCAGGAAGGTCTCGTGGGCTGACCTCAGGCAGGAGGCGGGGTGGGTCACGGCCTCCAGGGCCAGGCTGGGGCCTCTACAGAAAGCCCGTGGTGGTGAGACGGAGCCGGCTGGGGTGGCTGAAGGTCACTGGGTAAAGCAGGGGTAGATTAGGGAGGGACCTGGGGCTCACGTGTTCACGTGTGTATTTGCCCCGTGTTTCTGCTGACATGCCACGGGTGTGTAACCGACAGGCTTGGCGAACCATCCCCACCACCCGGACTGAGACACCAGATGTGACCAGCACCCCAGGGTTCCCTCCCAGTCCCCCAGAGGTAACCCCAATGCTGGTTTACCACAGAGGGCTCATTCTGCCTGTTTTAGGGTTTTGAGTAAATGAAACCCAACAGCATGCAGTTTTTTTGCCTGGCTTCCCTTTAACCATGTCTGAGAGGCTCACTTTGCAGTTGCTTCTGTGGCTCCTGGACAGTTTCCCTTGTGCGGCCACAACTCAGTGAGAGCACCCCTTCTTCCATGTGTAGACTTTCCAAATAGTCCAGGCGAGAGAGCCTCAGGTCTTGAGTTCAGGGAGGGGCAATGCACAAGCAGATGCCGAGCGGAAGGGAGCACACCCCTCCCTTGGTGGGGAGGCCCTCGGGCTGGTGGGGATGAGCGCACCTGCAGATGGCACCTGCGGGTGACAGGCTGTGACATTCTGCTGTTTCTCAGAAGTAACTCGCAAGCAGCACGTGGGTTCCTAGCGTGTTTCACAGACTCTCACCAAATGTTAGGGTTCACTCCTTGTCCCGCAGCTTAAACACCAAAAGTGAGAAAATTACAAGGTAACATTTCCCTCAGAGACCCATATTCTGTGTTAAAGAATTCTTCCTTCTACCTAAATCCATCTCTTTACGGTCAGATGTCATTGGTTGTGGTATTCTGTCCATTTCAGCTTTGTGTAGATTTTTCTGACATGCAATAAAACGCCCATATTTAAGACGTACAGTTGGATAAGTTTTGACATTCTGCTGCACCCACAGAACCATTACCACAGTTGAGACCATGGACATCCACTCCCCCAGCCTGCCCCCACCCCATCCCTCCACCCTCCTGCTCCTCCGACAACACTGACCTTTCTGTCACTGTAGATTAATTCATTTCTGTGCTGGGTAACACAGCGTGGATACTCTCATTGCCTGACATTTTCTCACAGTGTAATTATTTTGAGATTCATCCAACGATTCATCCTTTCAATGCTGGGGAGCACTGGTTGTCTGTGTGTATCATAATCGGTTCATCCACTGACCCGTGGAGGACGTTCGGGTTGTTCTGGATTTTGGTGATTACAAACAAGTTTGTTGTGAATGTTTACGACACAGTCTTTCTGTGGACATTCCCAGAACAGACATGTCTGGGTCATATGGTGACTCTGTGTAGCTTTTTAAGAAACGGCCGAACCGTTCCCTGGGGTTCCTGTGTTATGATCCTGCCAACAGGCTGCGTGCTCCAGTTACCCCGCATCCTCGCCAGTCCTTGGCAGGGCCACTTTTGAACATGTTAGCCATGCTGGTGGGTTTGTAGGCACCTCTCATACTGGTCTTCATTTGCACTTCCCTAAGGACTAAATGGTTGTCAGCAGCATCTTGCATGCTTCTGTGCCGTTAACAGAGCTTCTTTGGTGAAATATCCATTCAAATATTTTGCCTGCTTTTTAATTGAATTGTCTGTATCATTATCGTGTTGAAAGGCTTCTTGACATGTTTTAGAAAAAAGTTCTTTTTGAACATGGTTTACAAATAATTTCTCCTGCTTGGCAGCTTGCCTCTTTATAGTGTCTCTTAAAGGGCAAAAGTTTTAAATTAACAAAATGTAGCTTATTGGTTTTTTCATGTAGTTTGAACTTTTTGTGTTCTATTTAAAAAATCTTTCCCAAACTAAAGTTCACCATGATTTTATCTTATCTTCTTCCTACAAGTTTTACTGTTTTAGTTCATACATTTAGATTTATGACCTATTACAATTTTTTTTTAGATGAAGTCTCACTGTCACCCACACTGGAGTGCAGTGGCATGGTCTTGGCTCTCTGCAACCTCCACCTCCCAGGTTCAATCGATTTTCATGCCTCAGTCTCCTGAGTAGCTGGGATTACAGGCATGTGCCACCATGCCCAGATAATTTTTGTATTTTTAGTAGAAACAGAGTTTCACCATGTTGCCCAGGCTGGTCTTGAACTCCTGACCTCAAATGATCCACCTGCCTCAGCCTCCCAAAGTGCTGGGATTACAGGTGTGAGCCACTGCATCCGGCCTGAAGTTAATTTTTGTATGTGGTGTGAGGTATGGGTTTTGAGGATTTGTAGTTGTTTTATTTTGTTGCTTATGGGAATCCAAATGACCCAGCATTCTTTGTGGAAAAGATTATTCTCTCCCTGTTGAATTGCCTCAGCACATTTATCAAAAGTCAATTGGCCACAAATGAGTAGTGGCCGTAGATGAGTAAGTCTGGGTGTCGTTCTGTCCCATTGACCTATTTATCTGCTATAGTGATTATATTGACTGTCTTGATTAAAATCAGGTAATGTAGGCCGGGCGCGGTGGCTCAAGCCTGTAATCCCAGCACTTTGGGAGGCCGAGA
>NW_020256592.1:0-1060 GCF_003255815.1 Theropithecus gelada
GATGGTTTAAAGTCTGTTTTATCAGAGACTAGGATTGCAACCCCTGCTTTTTTTTGTTCTCCATTTGCTTGGTAAATCTTCCTCCATCCCTTTATTTTGAGCCTATGTATGTCTCTGCGTGTGAGATGGGTCTCCTGAATACAGCAGACTGATGGGTCTTGACTCTTTATCCAGTTTGCCAGTCTGTGTCTTTTCATTGGAGCATTTAGTCCATTTACATTTAAGGTTAATATTGTTATGTGTGAACTTGATCCTGCCATTATGATATTAACTGGTTATTTTGCTCGTTAGTTGATGCAGTTTCTTCCTAGCCTCGATGGTCTTTACATTTTGGCATGTTTTTGCAATGGCTGGTACCGGTTGTTCCTTTCCATGTTGAGTGCTTCCTTCAGGGTCTCTTGTAAGGCAGGCCTAGTGGTGACAAAATCTCTAAGCATTTGCTTATCTCTAAAGGATTTTATTTCCCCTTCACTTATGAAACTTAGTTTGGCTGGATATGAAATTCTGGGTTTAAAATTCTTTTCTTTAAGAATGTTGAATATTGGCCCCCACTCTCTTCTGGCTTGTAGAGTTTCTGCCGAGAGATCTGCTGTTAGTCTCATGGGCTTCCCTTTGTGGGTAACCCGACCTTTCTCTCTGGCTGCCCTTAAGATTTTTTCCTTCATTTCAACTTTGGTGAATCTGGCAATTATGTGTCTTGGAGTTGCTCTTCTCGAGGAGTATCTTTGTGGCGTTCTCTGTATTTCCTGGATTTGAATGTTGGCCTGCCCTACTAGGTTGGGGAAGTTCTCCTGGATGATACCCTGAAGAGTGTTTTCCAACTTGGTTCCATTTTCTCCCTCACTTTCAGGCACCCCAATCAGACGTAGATTTGGTCTTTTTACATAATCCCATACTTCTTGCAGGCTTTGTTCATTTCTTTTTCTTCTTTTTTCTTTTGGTTTCTCTTCTCGCTTCATTTCATTCATTTGATCCTCAATCGCTGATACTCTTTCTTCCAGTTGATCGAGTCGGTTACTGAAGCTTGTGCATTTGTCACGTATTTCTCGTGTCATGGTTT
>NW_020256593.1:0-1060 GCF_003255815.1 Theropithecus gelada
GATGGTTTAAAGTCTGTTTTATCAGAGACTAGGATTGCAACCCCTGCTTTTTTTTGTTCTCCATTTGCTTGGTAAATCTTCCTCCATCCCTTTATTTTGAGCCTATGTATGTCTCTGCGTGTGAGATGGGTCTCCTGAATACAGCAGACTGATGGGTCTTGACTCTTTATCCAGTTTGCCAGTCTGTGTCTTTTCATTGGAGCATTTAGTCCATTTACATTTAAGGTTAATATTGTTATGTGTGAACTTGATCCTGCCATTATGATATTAACTGGTTATTTTGCTCGTTAGTTGATGCAGTTTCTTCCTAGCCTCGATGGTCTTTACATTTTGGCATGTTTTTGCAATGGCTGGTACCGGTTGTTCCTTTCCATGTTGAGTGCTTCCTTCAGGGTCTCTTGTAAGGCAGGCCTAGTGGTGACAAAATCTCTAAGCATTTGCTTATCTCTAAAGGATTTTATTTCCCCTTCACTTATGAAACTTAGTTTGGCTGGATATGAAATTCTGGGTTTAAAATTCTTTTCTTTAAGAATGTTGAATATTGGCCCCCACTCTCTTCTGGCTTGCAGAGTTTCTGCCGAGAGATCTGCTGTTAGTCTCATGGGCTTCCCTTTGTGGGTAACCCGACCTTTCTCTCTGGCTGCCCTTAAGATTTTTTCCTTCATTTCAACTTTGGTGAATCTGGCAATTATGTGTCTTGGAGTTGCTCTTCTCGAGGAGTATCTTTGTGGCGTTCTCTGTATTTCCTGGATTTGAATGTTGGCCTGCCCTACTAGGTTGGGGAAGTTCTCCTGGATGATACCCTGAAGAGTGTTTTCCAACTTGGTTCCATTTTCTCCCTCACTTTCAGGCACCCCAATCAGACGTAGATTTGGTCTTTTTACATAATCCCATACTTCTTGCAGGCTTTGTTCATTTCTTTTTCTTCTTTTTTCTTTTGGTTTCTCTTCTCGCTTCATTTCATTCATTTGATCCTCAATCGCTGATACTCTTTCTTCCAGTTGATCGAGTCGGTTACTGAAGCTTGTGCATTTGTCACGTATTTCTCGTGTCATGGTTT
>NW_020256594.1:0-1060 GCF_003255815.1 Theropithecus gelada
CCTCCGGTAACAAAGAGAAAGAAGCTTTCTGAGAAACTTCTTTGTGTCCTGTGAAAACATCCCACAGAGTTACAGCTTTCCCCTCAGGAACCCTTTCGCTAAGACAGTTCTTCTGGAATTGGCAAGGTGATATTTGGAAGCCCTTAGAGGGGTATGGTGAAAAAGGAAATATCCTCAGATGAAATCTGGAAAGAAGCTTTCTGAGAAACTGCTTAGTGTTCTGTTAATTCATCTCATAGAGTTACATCTCTATTTCCTGTATCTCTTTCCTAGCCTTATTTCTGTGGAATCTGAGAACAGATATTTCTGATCCCGTTGAAGACAATAGGTCCAAAGGAAATATCCTCCGATAACAAAGAGAAAGAAGCTTTCTGAGAAACTTCTGTGTGTTCTTTGAAATCATCTCACAGAGTTACTGCTTTCCCCTCAAGAAGCCTTTCACTAAGATAGTTCTTGTGGAATTGGCAAAGTGATATTTGGAAGCCCATGGGGGGCTATGGTGAAAAAGGATATATCCTCAGTTGAAATCTGGAAAGAAGGTTTCTGAGAAACTGCTCTGTGATGTGTGACTTCCACTCACAGAGTTACATCTGTACTTCGTGGATCTCTTTGCTAGCCTTATTTATGTGGAATCTGAGAACTGATATTTCGGATCCCTTTGAAGACTATAGGGCCAAAGGAAATATCCTCTGATAACAAAGAGAAAGAAGCTTTCTGAGAAACTTCTTTGTGTTCTGAGAAATCATCTTACGGAGTTTCAGCTTTCCCCTCAGGAAGCCTTTCGCTAAGACTGTTCTTGTGGAATTGGCAAAGTGATATTTGGAAGCCCGTAGAGGGCTATGGTGAAAAAGGAAATATCCTCAGTTGAAATCTGGAAAGAGGATTTCTGAGAAACTGCTTAGTGTTCTGTTATTTATCTCACAGAGTTACATATGTATTTCATGGATCTCTTTGCTAGCCTTATTTCTGTGGAATCTGAGAACTGATATTTCGGATCCCTTTGAAGACTATATGGCCAAAGGAAATATCCTCCGGTAACAAAGAGAAAGAAGCTTTCTGA
>NW_020256595.1:0-1060 GCF_003255815.1 Theropithecus gelada
GTTTCTCAGAAAGCTTCTTTGCAGGTTTCATCTGAGGATATTTCCTTTTTCACCATAGCCCTCTAGGGGTTCCAAATATCACTTTGCCAATTCCACAAGAACTGTCGTAGCAAAAGGTTTCTTGAGGGGAAAGCTATAACTCCGTGAGGTGATTTCACAGAACACAAAGAAGTTTCTCCGAAAGTTTCTTTCTCTTTGTTATCAGAGGATATTTCCTTTGGCGCTATAGTCTTCAAAGAAAGGGATCCGAAATATCTGTTCTCAGATTCCACAGAAATAAGGCTAGCAAAGAGATCCACGAAATACAGATGTAACTCTGACAGATGAATTAACAGAACACTAAGCAGTTTCTCAGAAAGCTTCTTTCCAGGTTTCATCTGAGGATATTTCCTTTTTCATCATAGAACTCTGTGGGCTTCCAAATATCACTTTGCCAATTCCACAAGAACTGTCTTAGCGAAAGGTTTCTTGAGGGCAAAGCTGTATCTCTGTGATATGATTTCACAGAACACAAAGAAGTTTCTCAGAAAGCTTCTTTCTCTTTGTTATCGGAGGTTATTTTCTTTGGCCCTATAGTCTTCAAAGAAAGGTATAGGAAGTATCTGTTCTGAGATTCAACAGAAATAAGGCTAGCAAAGAGATCCACGAAATACAGATGTAACTCTGTGAGTAGAAGTCACATATCACAGAGCAGTTTCTCAGAAAGCTTCTTTCCAGATTTCATCTGAGGATATTTCCTTTTTCACCATAGCCGTCTATGGGCTTCCAAATATCACTTTGCCAATTCCGCAAGAACTGTCTTAGCGAAAGTCTTCTTGAGGGGAAAGCTGTAACACTGTGACATGATTTCACAGAACAGAAAGAAGATTCTCAGAAAGCTTCTTTCTCTTTCTTAAATGAGGATATATCCTTTGGCCCTATAGTCTTCACATGGATCCGAAATATTGGTTCTCAGATTCCACAGAAATAAGACTAGCCAAGAGATCCACGAAATACAGATGTAACTCTCTGAGATGAATTAACAGAACACTAAGCAGTTTCTCAGAAAGCTTCTTTCCAG
>NW_020256596.1:0-1060 GCF_003255815.1 Theropithecus gelada
AAAAAAAAAAAGGTGGGGGGAATACTATCTGGGGGAAAGGAATGAATAAAAGAGGATTTTCTTCATTGAATATTAGAATATGTTTGAAACAAACATGTCATAAAGAGTAAAAAATACCTTAAAACCAAGTCACAGATCACTGAGGAAGAGGCATCCCAGACATAGATCCCAAAAGTTTAAAGAATGTAACTGGCAAAGTAGGCCAGGCTCACGCCTGTAATCCCAGCACTCTGGGAGGCCGAGGCAAGTGGATCACCTGAGGTCAGGAGTTGAGGACCCGCCTGGCCAATGTGGCGAAACCCTGTCTCTACTAAAAATAACAAAAATTAGCTGGGCATAGTGGTGTGTGCTTGTAATCCCAGCAACTCGGGAGGCTGAGGCAGGAGGCAGAGGTTGCAGTGAGTGGAGAGCGTGCCATTGCACTCCAGCCTGGGTGACAGAGTGAGACTCTGCCTCAAATAATAATAATAATAACTGGCAGAGTAAAATAAAATGTAATTTCATGCATTAGGACAGAAATCAAACAAAAAAAATGGAGAAAAATAAACTTAGATCCATATCCAATCTAAATTTCATGGCCAAAAAAAAAAGTTAAATATCACAAATCAAATAAGAAAACCTAGAATAAAACAAAAGAACATTGTCCTCCCATGTAAGAGTTTTGAATATGTTTGTAACAGAAGAGACTCAAAGCAAAGATAAACATTCCCTCATTCAATAAATATCTGAGTTCTCAGCAGGCAGCAGGCATCAATTATTATGAAGCCAGAAAAAGCACATGAAAAGAAAACCAGTTATCACTGGAAAATCCACACATGTACAGCATTAATGCACACACGTGTGCACACACAAATAGTATATAGATATGTGTGTGTGTGTGTGTATATATATATATGTACTCCTCACACAAAGAAAGAATATTGTACCAGCTTCCAGCGCATACAGGAGCACATAAACAGAACTCCTTCAATAAGCCAATTACTGAAAATGGATTTAATGATGTCAGTAATTAAAAATGCAAATCAAAACAGTGGGCACACTCTTTAAAATTACTGAGTTA
>NW_020256597.1:0-1059 GCF_003255815.1 Theropithecus gelada
ATATCCTCGGATGAAATCTGGAAAGAAGCTTTCTGAGAAACTGCTTAGAGTTCCGTTAATTCATCTCACAGAGTTACATCTGTATTTCGGGGATCTCTTTGCTAGCCTTATTTCTGTGGAATCTGAGAACAGATATTTCGGATCCCTTTTAAGACTATAGTTCCAAAGGAAATATCCTCCGATAACAAAGAGAAAGGAGCTTTCTGAGAAAGTTCTTTGTGTTCTGTGAAATCATCTCACAGAGTTACAGCTTTCCCGTCAAGAAGCCCTTCGCTAAGACAGTTCTTGTGGAATTGGCAAAGTGATATTTGGAACCCCATAGAGGGCTCTGGTGAAAAAGGAAATATCCTCGGATGAAATCTGGAAAGAAGCTTTCTGAGAAACTGCTTAGTGTTCTCTTAATTCATCTCACAGAGTTACATCTGTGTTTCGTGGATCTCTTTGCTAGCCTTATTACTGTGGAATCTGAGAACGGATATTTCGGATCCCTTTGAGGACTACAGCGCCGAAGGAAATATCCTCCGATAACAAAGAGAAAGAAGCTTTGTGAGAAACTTCTTTGTGTTCTGTGAAATCATCTCACAGAGTTACAGCTTTCCCCTCAAGAAGCATTTCGCTAAGACAGTTCCTGTGGAATTGGCAAAGTGATATTTGGAAGCCCAGAGGGCTATGGTGAAAAAGGAAATATCCTCTGATGAAATCTGGAATGAAGCTTTCTGAGAAACTGCTAAGTGTTCTGTTAATTCATCTCACAGAGTTACATCTGTATTTCGTGGATGTCTTTGCTAGCCTTATTTCTGTGGAATCTGAGAACAGATATTTCGGATCCCTTTGAAGACTATAGGGCAAAAGGAAATATCGTCCGATAACAAAGAGAAGGAAGCTTTCTGAGAAACTTCTTTGTGTTCTGTGAAATCATCTCACAGAATTACAGCTCTCCCCTCAAAAAGCCTTTCGCTAAGACAGCTCTTGTGGAATTGGCAAAGTCATATTTGGAAGCCCATAGAGGGCTATGGTGAAAAAGGAAATATCCTCGCATGAAATCTGGAAAGAAGCTTT
>NW_020256598.1:0-1059 GCF_003255815.1 Theropithecus gelada
AGCTTTCCCCTCAAGAAGCCTTTCGCTAAGACAGTTCTTGTGGAATTGGCAAAGTGATATTTCGAAGCCCATAGAGAGATATGGTGAAAAAGGAAATATCCTCAGATGAAATCTGGAAAGAAGCTTTCTGAGAAACTGCTGAGTGTTCTGTTAATTCTTCTCACAGAGTTACATCTGTATTTCGTGGATCTCTTTGCTAGCCTTATTTCTAAGGGATCTGAGAACAGATATTTCGGATCCCTTTAAAGATTACAGGGCCAAAGGAAATATCCGCTGATAACAAAGAGAAAGAAGCTTTCTGGGAAACTTCTTTGTGTTCTGTGAAATCATCTCACAGAGTTACAGCTTTCCCCTCAAGAAGCCTTTCGCTAAGACACTTCTTGTGGAATTGGCAAAGTGATATTTGGAAGCCCATAGACGGCAATGGTGAAAAAGCAAATATCCTCCGCTGCAATCTGGAAGGAAACTTTCTGAGAAACTGCTTAGAGTTGTGTTAATTCATCTCACAGAGTTACATCTGTATTTCGTGGATCTCTTTGCTAGCCTTATTTCTGTGGAATCTGAGAAGAGATATTTCGGATCCCTTTGAACACTACAAGGCCAAAGGAAATATCCTCCGATAACAAAGAGAAAGAAGCTTTCTGAGAAACTTCTTTGTGTTCTGTGAAATCATCTCACAGAATTACAGCTTTCCCCTCAAGAACCCTTTCGCTGAGACACTTTTGTGGAATTGCAAAAGTGATATTTGGAAGCCCATAGAGGGCAATGGTGAAAAAGGAAATATCCTCAGATGAAATCTGGAAAGAAGCTTTCTGAGAACCTGCTTAGGGTTCTGTTAATTCATCTCACAGAGTTACATCTGTATATCTTGAATCTCTTTGCTAGCCTTATTTCTGTGGAATCTGAGAACAGATATTTCGGATCCCTTTGAAGATTTCAGGGCCAAAGGAAATATCCGCCGATAACAAAGAGAAAGAAGCCTTCTGAGAACCTTCTGTGTGTTCTGTGAAATCATCTCGCAGAGTTACAGCTTTCCCCTCAAGAAGCCTTTCGCTAAGA
>NW_020256599.1:0-1059 GCF_003255815.1 Theropithecus gelada
AATCCATAGAGGGCTATGGTGAAACTGCAAATATCCTCAGATGAAATCTGGAAAGAAGCTTTCTGAGAAACTGCTCTGTGATGTGTGACTTCCACTCACATAGTTATATCTGTATTTCGTGGATCTGTTTGCTAGCCTTATTTCTGTGGAATCTGAGAACAGATATTTCGGATCCCTTTGAAGATTATAGCGCCAAAGGACATATCCTCCGATAAAAAGAGAAAGAAGCTTTCTGAGAAACTTCTTTGTGTTCTGTGAAATCATCTCACAGAGTTACAGCTTTCCCCACAAGAAGACTTTCGTTAAGACAGTTCTTGTGGAATTGGCAAAGTGATATTTGGAAGCCCATAGAGGGTTATGGTGAAAAAGCAAATATCCTCAGATGAAATCTGGAAAGAAGCTTACTGAGAAAATGCTCTGTGATGTGTGACTTCTACTCACAGAGTTACATCTGTAGTTCGTGGATTTCTTTGCTAGCCTTATTTCTGTGGAATCTGAGAACAGATAATTCGGATCCCTTTGAAGATTATAGGGCCAAAGGAAATATCCTCCGATAACAAAGAGAAAGAAGCTTTCTGAGAAACGACTTTGTGTTCTGTGAAATCATCTCACAGAATTACAGCTTTCCTCTCAAAAGCCTTTCGCTGAGACAGGTCTTTTGGAATTGGCAAAGTGATATTTGGAAGCCCATAGAGGGCTATGGTGAAAAAGCAAATATCCTCAGATGAAATCTGGAAAGCAGCTTCCTGAGAAACAGCTTAGTGTTGTGTTAATTCATCTCAGAGGGTTACATCTCTAATTCCTGGATCTCTTTGCTAGCCTTATTTCTGTGGAATCTGAGAACAGATATTTCGGATCCCTTTGAAGACTATAGGGCCAAAGGAAATATCTTCCGATAACAAAGAGAAAGAAGCTTTCTGAGAAACTTCTTTGAGTTCTGTGAAATCATCTCACAAAGTTACAGCTTTCCCTTCAAGAAGACTTTCGTTAAGACACTTCTTGTGGAATTGGCAAAGTGATATTTGGAAGCCCATAGAGGGCTAAGGTGAAAAAGCAAAT
>NW_020256600.1:0-1059 GCF_003255815.1 Theropithecus gelada
GGCTAGCAAAGATATCCACGAATTACAGATGAAACTCTGTGAGATGAATTAACAGAACACTAAGCAGTTTCTCAGAAAGCTTCTTTCCAGGTTTCTTCGGAGGATATTTCCTTTTTCACCGTAGCCCTCTATGGGCTTCCAAATATCACTTTCTAATTCGACAAGAACTGTCTTAGCGAAAGGCTTCTTGAGGGGAAAGCTGTAACTCTGTGAGATGATTTCACAGAACACAAAGAAGTTTCCCAGACATCTTCTTTCTCTTTGTTATCGGAGGATATTTCCTTTGGCAATATAGTCTTCATAGGGATTTGAAATATCTGTTCTCAGATTCCACAGAAATAAGGCTAGCAAAGAGATCCACTAAATACAGATGTAACTCTGGGAGATGAATTAACAGATCACTAAGCAATTTCTCAGAAAGCTTCCTTCCAGATTTCATCTGAGGATATTTCCTTTTTCGCCATAGCCCTCTATGGGCTTCCAAATATCACTTTGCGAATTCCACAACAACTCTCTTAGCGAAAGGCTTCTTGACGTGACAGCTGTAACTCTGTGAGATGATTTCACAGAACACAAAGAAGTTTCTCAGACAGCTTCTTTCTCTTTGTTATCGGAGGATATTTCCTTTGGCCCTATAGTCTTCAAAGGGATCCGAAATATCTCTTCTCAGATTCCACAGAAATAAGGCTAGCAAAGAGATCCACGAAATACAGATGTAACTCTGTGAGATGAATTAACAGAACACTAAGCAGTGTCTCAGAAAGCTTCTTTCCAGATTTCATCTGAGGATATTTTCCTTTTCACCATAGCCCTCTATGGGCTTCCAAATATCACTTTGCCAATTCCACAGGAACTGTCTTAGCGAAAGGCTTCTTCAGGTCATAGCTGTGACTCTGTGAGATGATTTCACAGAACACAAAAAAGTTTCCCAGACATCTTCTTTCCCTTGTTATCGGAGGATATTTCCTTTGACCCTATAGTCTTCAAAGGGATCCGAAATATCTGTTCTCAGATACCACAGAAATAAGGCTAGCAAAGAGATCCACGAAATACAGATGT
>NW_020256601.1:0-7133 GCF_003255815.1 Theropithecus gelada
GGAAAAGTTACTAAGTTAACTTGGAAGTTAAACTTTGCAAACTGAATGTGTTGGACCTCATGCAAGCTAGATGATCAGTTTTTAAAATTGTTTGTTGTGTGTTTCCCTCGAGGATGGAAATCTCTTTACTCTCATCCACTGTGCACACTGCAGCCCCGCCTCTCCTCCACCACGCCACACTGCAGCCTGCAATTCACCCTGTACCACGCTTTCCACAACTTACCTGAAAGTCTCTAAGTATAACCAAGAAGGAAATGAAAAGCAGATAAATGACCTCCACCCCCACATCCAGCATGCAAATGTTAAACATTCATCAAAGTAAAACCAAAAACACACGTTAGCTCACGAGTGTAACTGGGAGAGTTATGTGCATGGCAATTTTAAAAGTCTAGTTAAGTAAAAACCTAATTGAGACTCTCAAGAAATACAAAGTTTTTACAAAAAGACATCTGCAAACATTGACAGTAAGGAGAGGACTTCACTCTGCATCCAGCCTGTCCTGGAAGCCACGGCCAAATGCCAGGTTATATGGATCCGAAAAGCAGAAAAAAACAAGTGTTGAAATGTGTACAGTCTCAGCAATGTACAAATTTGATGTAGGATGCTCAGAAACCTTGAATTTCTAATCAGAAAACAGCAATATGAGCAAGTTTCCCAGCAGTGCCCACCTTCTGCCTACGGCACGTGTAACAGAAACGCTGGCCACCGCCCGGGGGGGACAGAGGCTTCCTGGTCACATTCGCTCTGGCAGCCGCACAGCTGGCCCCGCCACAAACACCTAATACTGAAGAACCACTGCTCCCTGGGCTTTCCTCACTCTAGCCAGGAGAGCGTATTTACAGAGTACTTTATCGACTGAGTCCTCGTTCAATGCGTCAAGCTTGTTGAAGGCAGGGCAACCCCATTCCTTGCCTAATTAAGTGAACTGAGCAGAGCAAATGCCCCCAAGTTGGACAGCACTCAGTCATGACAGCAGCGGCCACTGTTCACAGGGCGCTGGCTTCATGCCGGGAACAGTTCCAAGCATCTTCTCTCTGTCCGAGGAATATACACTGCAACCCTGTGGGGCCGTTTGCAGCGTCCACCGGAGTTCTGAGGCAGCGAAGTCCAGGCTGTCTGTGGGCCTCGCCACGTGGCCGTCCACATCCCCTGCAGACCAGACCTCACTCCAGGGACCGCGGGTTCCAGGGTTGCCTTGAGGCACATGCTCTCTTCGCCACCTCCTCCTGGCCCCTGACATCAACCCTCACCACTGCTGCCAACATTTGATTTTTTTTTTTTTTTTTTTTGAGACGGAGTCTCGCTCTTTTGCCCAGGCTGGAGTGCAGTGGCCGGATCTCAGCTCACTGCAAGCTCCGCCTCCCGGGTTCACGCCATTCTCCTGCCTCAGCCTCCCCAGTAGCTGGGACTACAGGCGCCCGCCACCTCGCCCGGCTAGTTTTTTTGTATTTCTTAGTAGAGACGGGGTTTCACCGTGTTAGCCAGGATGGTCTCGATCTCCTGACCTCGTGATCCACCCGTCTCGGCCTCCCAAAGTGCTGGGATTACAGGCTTGAGCCACCGCGCCCGGCAACATTTGATTTTCTCATGGCTCCTGAGGGGCCTGTCCTGCCCTTCCCTGCTCCCTGCGTCTGGCTTGGAGGGTGCCCACATCAACGCCAACGCCAACGCTCACGTAATCACCAACCCTTCCACGGGGCTTGATGCCTAGGAGTCTCAATATCAGAAAGTCAGATTCCTGTGCTTGTTGGAGAATTTCTTCTCATTGTAGAAGTGAAGGAGATAAAATTCTAGGTGCCTGCAATAACCTCATTTCCACAGCTAAGCGACTTCAGTAGTGGCACAAAAAAAAAAAAAAAAAATTTTTTTTTTTTTTGTTAACTTCTTTTATACAAGCTAAATACAATTTAACTTTTACATTCACGGTCTCATCAGCCCTCACCTGGTGAGCAGGCAAATAGTAATTTTCAAAGAAACAAGTTGTTTCATAATTTTAACACTTAGCTTTGTCACTATTAAGCAAGAATTATCCCAAAAATACACGATGATCTTGTTCTCATATGCAAAAATTGATTGTCACACAGTGAAATAGCACTTAATGCAAAGGAAAGTTTCTTTTCAGGTTTCTGTTCTGGAAAAGAAAAAAAAAGATTTCTGGCAAAGAGATAAACATTAATTATGTAACAATCCAAAATACCTCCAGGAAAAATAATATCATACAATTAGTTCTTTAAAGTGTTACAAATGCAGCTGAGTTTTAATAGTAATTTGTCCATAATTATCAAAAGAATCTTTAAAAATCTTAATACTGAAAGAATAACCATAAATGGATATAAAACACAAAGCAGAAGAGTTAACATTTGCGGTAGATTTTGGCCCGTATTTTTAACATATGTATAGTTATTTACCTAGCTGAAGTTTATCCCTCTCCTCCTAGGCTCTTCAAGCCTGATTTTCAAACATAGACTGGCTTTTGCTACATGAAGGCAGCTTTAAAAGATGTCAGGATCGGGCCGGGCACAGTGGCTCAAGCTTGTAATCCCAGCATTTTAGGAGGCCAAGGTGGTCCGATCACTTGAGGCAAGGAGTTCGAGACCAGCCTGGCCAATATGGCAAAACCCAGCCTGTATTAAACATCTTTGTAATTAGCCAAGCGTGGTGGCACACACCTATAATCCCAGCTACTTGGGAGGCTGAGGCAGGGAAAATTGCTTGAACCCAGGAGGCGGAGGTTGCAGTGAGCCAAGATCACACCACTGCACTCCAGATTGGGCGACAAAGTGAGACAGTCTCAAACAAGAACTTAGCCCTCAGGAAAAGCGTTGAGCACTACCCGCCCCAACCAACCCAAGGAATCACATGGCAATGGTTATCATCTGATTTCAACACAATAAAGTTCTATTCTCCTCTCTGAACACAACGGTAAACACCTGCCATGAGACCACATTAACTCCCAGGACCCAGTAACACCGGACTAGCAAGATTAATGGGCCAGGTATGCAGGGTTCAGCTGCAGAAAGTGATGGCGCCAAGAATGGTGTTTGCTCAAACCAGATTCCTTGCTTTCGTGGTGGAGGGGCTTCCTAGGAAGATCTAGTCCGGCGGGATGGTTTCCACTTCCACCATGAGGAGGAAACAGGGGGTTTCCTGAGGGCACTGACAGGACTTGGGTCTCTGCCCCTTTGTTCTCTGTCCTGTTATGGGATGAGGGTGGGCTGAAGGCAGGTTCTCCCTACATCTTCTGGGCAGGAGAGATGGAGATGACAAGTGGACGACGGCTTTTCCAAAACGTTCCCATGTTTATAACCTGTTCTCAACATGTTTTCCCTGGAGGAGATCAGTGAAGCAGCATCATTGATTCTCTTCCATTAGGGACAACCCAGTGTTACGGGAGGCAGGAGACGCATGCAAGCTGGGCCAGCCTCTACGGGGGTCTGAGTCAGTCACTTGTGTCTGGTCCTCAGCGTGCTCGTCTATCAAATGGGCGGCCCTATAGAGCAGTAACTTTCAACCAGAGTTCCATGGAGGTTGCCCAAGGACAGGGAGGGGGAAGAAGAGGAAGGGGAGGAAGGAATAAGGGGAGGAAGGAAGAAGGGAAGGGGGAAGAAGGGGAGGGGGTGGAAGGGGAGGGGGTGGAAGAGGAGTGTGGAGGGAGCAGTGTGGAGGGAGGAGTAGAAGCGGAGTTCTCTAAGGAGGAGGACCAAGTTTCTGAGGTGTCTTGGAGTCAGAGTTGGCAGTGGCTTGGGCTCTATGCCCTCTCTTGCATAGTTTTTAGGCTTTAACTATTTATATTTGTGAACTCTTTAAAAGATTTAATTTGAAGAAAACCGGAGTTGGGGATACCTTGGATTCTAAAACACAATTTCTCAAGCCTGAGACTAAGTGCTAGGCATTGCTCATTCTGTCACCATCATTTCCTCCTATTTAAAATCAGCCGCACACCCCCAATCTCCCTTCAGTGTAAACACCTTTTCCGAGGATCTCAAACAGCAGAGCGAGCAGCCCGTGACCCCGGCCGTGGGCATGAGGAGTGAAGAGCAGACATGTAGAGAGGGCTGTGGACCATACGAGAGGCAGAGACCCGGCACCTCCCTGCACGGGCTGTGCTCCTCCAGGCCTAAAGGACACCCTCGCCTCTGGGGTGAACAAGCAGCACAAACTATCAACACTTATTCCAAAAGAACAGGAAGAAAATTCAAACGAAGTTAACACAGTTATCCCAACACAACACTGCAGCAGCCCAGAAACAGGAGGGCCAGTGAGCCTGAGGTGGGCGGTTCCAATAGCGGTACAGCAATGTTGACATTAGGGCTTTTTGACAAAAAAAGACACAAATTAACATGGGCTACCCATTATTTCCTGCCAGTAGAAAGACACCCACAGGTCCCCAGATGCCAACGGGCCCTTGGAAACGAGCCCACGCAGCGCCTCGGGTCTTCACACGAGCAGGCACGTGGTGTCCTCAGCACCCCCGCCCATGACATACACACCACACTTGACTCCCACACCTGAGGGTCCAGGGGAATGGCGGGAAGTTCTCGGAGGACCGGGCATCCTGTGAGGGCACTGCACGACTACGCACCTCAGAGGGGCCCCTGGGAAGGTGTTCTCTCTCCAAAGGATGAGCCAGATCCTGACCACACCCAGATCGCGCTGGCCTCCAAGCCGAGCGCCAACATCTCACGTCCAAAGGGATCTGCAGGTGCCTGCTGCGCATGGAGCCCAAGCCCCTCGTAGAGCTCAGGACGAACCCAGTGTCCAGGCCCGGGGCCGTCACCAGCCAGGAGAGGCATCCGGGGCACTTCCCAGTGATGGCCACAAGAAGAAACAATTCAGGACAAAGCCAGTGTCCAGGCCCAGGGCTGTCACCAGCCAGGAGAGGCGTCCGGGGCACTTCCCAGCGATGGCCATGGGAAGTAACAACTCAGGCCCATCAGGGGCTTCCTCATTATGCGGGTGTTAGAAGTAGAGACAGAGGTTCAGGTCTAATGCCACAAACATCGACGGATCCCACAGAAATGCGGGTGCAGCCCCTCCATCCCAACGGCACGCATGGCTGCTCCATTCTGCTCCCATCACACACGTCCCCACCCAGCCAAGCCCCTTCTCCTTTCCCCCACTGGATTCATCAAATCAAACCTCGCTGTCCTTGGCAAATGTACCATTAATTTACTTACTGCCCAGTAGAAAAGCACACTTCCAGTTAACATGACACCCCCGCTATGATAGAACAAGCCACTCAGGCAATGGTGTTTCGTTACAGCAGCCTGAGCTACCTGAGATGACGATGCTCACCGTTGTACAGAAACGGCTACTCCCCTCTCCCAGAAAGAGGGGTTTAATTAAAATCCCTGTCTCTCCTCGCGGCCACCACAGATCTCACTCCCCCACCCCGTAAGCCAGCAGTTGCTAGGATTAAAGGAAAAGGAGGATCGTTTTAGACCAGCCCCTCCATGTCGGTCCGAAGCCTGTAACTTTGCCCACTTCCATGGCGGCTGTGTCACCGCATTCCCCATGCCAGCTCTGTGTCTGTACTGGGTAACAGGCTCTGCACAGACTCCTCTAGCTGTCCATCTACCACAGCCATTTCCCCTTCTCCTTTGCAGGTTGTCCTTCGATATCCAACTCCCAACCCTTCTGCAACTCAAGGCCTTCCAATTCTGGCATTCGGGGTCAGCTCAGCCATGTACTGGAGTCCTTGACTCAGGTAACCCAGGCCCAAGGAGTTGGCACCAACGATCTACTGGCTGTGGGGTCTGCACAGTCACTAGCTGCCCCAGCCACACCAGGGCCCGGGAAAGGAAGCAGAGGAAGCTGTGAAACTGCCAACAGTCATACGGGAACAGGGGCCCCTGGGATGAGGAGGATGCCATGGAAGGAAATTCAGAGAAAGAAAGAGCCCCAAGGCTGGACGGGTCATGCCCAAAGCCTGCACTGCTGAATTTTCTAGGTTTCTGAACTCAATCGCTGACCCATATAGCACATGTTTCCTGAGTGCAGACCCCGCATAGCATTGGATACGGCAATAAAGTAGGACCCCCACTTCCCCCTTCCTCGCCCCCTTCCCCAACACATACACCAGGCCTCCGTCCTGATGGGAAATCAGGCCTGGGCACCCAGATGGCACCGCGAGCCTGGGAAGGGGGCCGATTCAGACGGCCAGTGGGTGCAGCCTTGCCAAAGCCCAGCAGTCACCTGCACTGACACAGCCAGGCTGAGTCCAGATCAGCTGCACAGAAACCTGACCCTCTCAAGGGCACGCCTGAGCTCATTAGGGACAGACACCGTCTCCCGCTTATCTCCAACCCTTTCTCCGCATGTCTACTTACACACGGATGACACAGTCTCGGAAGAACAGTTATGATTCTGGAGACAGATCCCAGGCCTCCCCCTGCTCCTCTCCGTGATGCCATTGATGGGGAGGGGCCGGTATGGCCACGAGGCCACACACCCACAGCCACCCTGCCACGGAGACGCGGGCCTTCGACGGTTACTTCTGCCAAAGAACCCTGCTGCGCCTTGGAGCACAACATGGTGGACGGGAAGCTCCACCCGGAGAAAGAGCACCAACGATCTACTGGCTGTGGGGTCTGCACAGTCACTAGCTGCCCCAGCCACACCAGGGCCCGGGAGAGCTTCTCCCTAGAGCCAACAGAGGGCACCCCCCTACCCTGCATTCAGCAGATTACTTACATTCTGGAAAACATCTGAATTAATGGGGAACACTAAAATGAAAAGGTCACTCTAGAAAGGTTAGAAGGCTGTGTGAAGTCTCAGGAGGTCCAAACATTTCTAAACCAACACTACTGCGGTCAATGAGCTTACAGGGAAAGTTTCCACAGGGGCCTTCAACAAGCAACGCTCAGCAGGGAGGAGCCACGTTCTGGGCAGAACCTCAGACATCGGACACCACAAAGTCACATCAGAGCCAAGAGCAACTGAAATACAGCGCTCTCCTAAGATGTGTGCGTTACCAGCAGAAAGTCACTACACGTTAAGATGGGGGAAGAAAAGGATAAGGTTAGAAACAAATTTGAAGTAATTTCTGCATACAAAAAATTTCTACATCCTCTGGCTTTCTTTCTGGGAGTAACAACCTTTACATGAGATGCACATCCCAGTTGGAAGGAGTT
>NW_020256602.1:0-1059 GCF_003255815.1 Theropithecus gelada
ACTGAAACCCTTCTTTATTATCTCCAGTCACTTGAACATCTTTCTTTTACAGAGACAGTTTATTCAGTGTTGTTACTTAAAAAAAAAGTTGCTACTACTGCTACTACAATTACTATTTATAATAATGGTAATAATGACAATAATGATGAATCACAGCAAGGACCAAATAATTATAATTACTGATTTAATATTTATACATAAATATTTATTAAAATATATAATCTATATATTACATATATTTACACTATGACATTTATAGCATCTACATAATTATATATTATTTGTGTATTTATGACAATGTATATTTATAAGTAACATAATAAAAAGAAGAATATTATTACTACTACTACTATAAACCTCAGGACTCCCCCATAACCCCAACATAACCGAATATCCCCTTTAACCGTCTGGCCACCCAATCGCAAGTTGCCCCAGCAGGTCGAGCTTGCTATATATAAAGGCGGCCGCCAGGTGTCGCCAGACAACCAGCCTGAAAGCCGGCCGGAGGGATCTGGATCGCGGGCAGGCGGGCAGGACGCCAGGCCTCGTCCGGGTCCACCGCGGGTCGCATTTCCACCTCGGGGCTCCCTGGCAGGCATGAGTGGAACCGTGAGATCCCTGGCAGCCAAAAGAAGCCTTAGAAAATTTGGTGGGAAGCGCCCGGGGCCAGGGACAGCTGCTGGGCAGGGGACAGACTCCCCAGCGCCTCCCGGGCCAGATCCCCACCCAGCGTGGATTTCAAAATTTACCGGAGTTGGCCTGCCTCAGCCTCCCCAGGGGCATTTAGAAATTTCTGCGGACCGAAAACCCTTCCTGCGTCCTCTTCAGAACTATAAATGTTTATATCTAATCACTATTTATGTAGATTTAGTATTTATAAAGTATAATTTATACATATAATTCTGTAAATTTATATTATTTATATTCATATAGTTTTTAAATGTAAATAATTTGTTTATAATACTTGCTTATAACAATTATTATTGCTATATAAACCTCAGGTTCCCCCATCCCCCTGCCCCTACCCTTCCCTCCTCACCTCCCCACAGGCCTCCCCCC
>NW_020256603.1:0-1059 GCF_003255815.1 Theropithecus gelada
GTGTCCTTGGGAGGTCCTCTTGGGGCTGGGACCTGAAAGGACTCCCAACTCCAGACGAGCCCCACTTCCTGCCCTGGGCGGCAGGGGCCCTTCCTTCCGCCAGGCCACCAAGGCACGGGGACTCTGAGCTGGCCCGCTCTGTCTTACCCCTCCCCTACCCCCGCACCCCGTCTCAGGAGCGGGGTGGCGGCGGACTTTTCTCTACCAGACCCACAGCCCTCACGCCGGCACACACTATGTTTGTGGAGAGGCCAGGGCAGACAACCTCCACCCTTTTCCGGAGACACTGGCGCCCCCTCATTCCCGCTCCAGCATCCCATGCCTCCCTTCACCCCTGGTGCCTCATCATCGCGCCAGGAAGCCAGGGCCCGGGAATTTCTTTTCCCGGTGGCGCCTCAGGTCAGCTGAGTCGATCATCACGTGACTGGGACTAACGTCCTCTGGGAGAGAGGGGGCTGCTAGGAGTGAGGTGGAGAGCGGACCGCAGCCCACCGGAAGTGTCAGGGACGAAGTGCTGGCGTCCCCTCCTCCTTCTCCCACAATCCTTCCCTGGAAAAAAACCAGCGCCCACTGCCCGTTTATCTGACAGTGGAAGTTATTTGTTTAATTTAACGGGGTAGGATCCCGGGAGCCAGGGGGATTCAGGTCATTGCCATGTTTTCCACTGTTAAGCGAATAGCATTATTCACAGCTGCGGACTGTGGCAAAAGACATTTTTGAAACTATTGAACTGTACTACACATACAGAAAATTGTACCTATTAGAAATATAAAGCTTAATAAGCCTTCATCAACTGTAGACCTCACATAACCAGCACCCAGATAAAGAAATAACCAGATAACTTCTTCAAGTGCATGGGTATTTTATTTCATTTTGATGAATCGTCTAGGTACCTAGCAAAAAGGGCTGTCATAACTAACATGCTCAGGAAGACTCCCTACAGCTGTAACATCAATAGATGCATATCTTAATTTTTGCCAATCTGATGGAGAAAAGAAATCGGTTGCTTAGATTGCAGTGGTAGTCTGCTTCCTGGTAGCTTTGAGCTAATGGGTAGTC
>NW_020256604.1:0-1059 GCF_003255815.1 Theropithecus gelada
TGCCTCAGCCTCCCAAAGTGGTGGGATTACAGGTGTGAGTCATCACAGCCAGCCCTCTCCATTGTTATGTCTGCATGCCTTTGTGTTGGCTTTATTCTAAGGGCCCTCACAGTGGTCTGTTAGAATTCCCAGAGGAAACAGAATTCTTTCTCTTCCTAACAGTGGTATGAAAATACTAGGATTAGCTAGGCGTGGTGGCTCATGCCTGTAATCCCAGCATTTTGGGAGTCTGAGGTGGGCAGATCACAAGGTCAGGAGTTTCAGACCAGCCTGACCAGTATGGTGAAACCCCGTCTCTACTGAAAAAAAAAAAATAGCTGGGCGTGGTGGCGCGCACTTGTAATCCCAGTTACTCGGGAGGCTGAGGTAGGAGAATTGTTGAACCTAGGAGGTGGAGGTTACAGTGAGCTGAGATTGGGCCACTGCACTCCAGCCTGGGTGACAGAGCAAGACTCCATCTCAAAGAAGAAGAAAAGAAACCTAACCAAGCCAGGCACGGTGGCTCATGCCTGTAATACCAGCACTTTGGGAGGCCAAGGTGGGTGGATCACCTGAGGTCAGGAGTTCGAGACAAGCCTGGCCAACATGGTGAAACCTCGTCTTTACTAAAAATACAAAAAATTAGCTGGGCACCTGTAATCCAGTTACTCGGGAGACTGAGGCAGGAGAATTGCTTGAACCCAGGAGGCAGAGTTTGCAGTGAGCCAAGATTGCACCACTACACTCCAGCCTGGGCAATAAGAGTAAAACTCTATCTAAAAAAAAAGACAGAAAGAAAAAAGAAAGAAACCTAATCTTTATTTTCCATAGAAGCAACCATTTGGTCTTGAATTTTTTTTGCTGTTTCTTTTGGTTTTGTTTTCACTCACTTCTTCTTAAAATTATTTTTAATTGTAATGTTTAATTTGAGACAGGGTCTTGCTATGTTGCCCAGGCTGGTCTCGAACTTCTGGGCTCAAGCAATCCTCCATCCTTGGTCTCACAAAGTACTGGGATTTTAGGAACAGTTTGGTGTTTGCCAGAGGAGTGTTCACAGTGACCTTATAGAACATGACTATA
>NW_020256605.1:0-1059 GCF_003255815.1 Theropithecus gelada
TTTTCCAAGACCTTTACCAGGGGTGTATCCTTGAGTTAACATTTGTGTAGTAACTATATCATTTGGACTACACATTATAATTTTCATTTGAGCGAGCAGATCTCACCCCCACAGGTTAACAGGTAGGTAAGGGATGACAAATGGCTTAATGAGGCCTGAATTGCTTTCTTTATCTGTCCATGTTAGGTATTTAGAACTTTGTTTAGGATTACTGCTTTGCCCAATTCCTCTCAAGTGAGTTAAAGTCTCTGTGGTAGGCCAATGAGAGGGCCAATCTTCTTGTTTAATGATAGTTACATCGGCCCCTGTGTCTATTAGCCCAGTGAATGCCTTCCCGTCTAACCATAAGGTTAGAGAGGGTTTTTGATTTGTAATTGGTTGCACCCAATATATATCTGATGATCCGAAACCTTTTATATTTCTATTAGAGTGTTGGATATTATTATCTGTTTTAACCAAAGGTAGTAGGATTAACTGAGCTATTCTAACTCCTTGAGGGACAGTAATAATATTATCAATAGCTCTGGCCATAATTTTAATTTCTCCCTCATAATCATTATCGATAACTCCAGGGAGGACTTGTAAGCCTCTCATGGTGACACTACTTCTTCCTAAAAGTAGCCCAAAAGTGTTAGGTGGTAAGGGTCCATATATTCCAGTATTTAAGGTTTGTGGTCCCATTTCAGGTGTTAGTACTGTGTGGGAGGTGGAACTGAGGTCCAGTCCTGCACTTCCTGGGGTTGCTCTACTAAGCTTTGAAATGGATTGCTGTTGCTGGCTGGAACAAAGCTGACTGCCCCATATGCTTGTTTTGGGGCCTGGGGCTGGCCCCTCATCCCGTTTCCCTGCCTGGGAGATAAAGGATTTCCTTGACTGTCAGTTTTAGATTTACATTCGTTTGCCCAGTGCCTTCCTCTTTTACACCTTGGGCAAAGGCCTGGGATTTTCGCTTCTGGATTTTTATTTTGGTTTTCATGGCAATCTTTTGCAAAGTGTCCCCTTTTACCGCACCTAAAACATCCCCCTTTATCTTTACCTTTGTTAATGAGGAAGTCTCTT
>NW_020256606.1:0-1059 GCF_003255815.1 Theropithecus gelada
TAACTCTAAACCATGCAGTTCCTGCCTACCTAATGTTTACTTTTCTAACTCTACCTCTGGTTTTGGTCCCTGGCAGCTGCTGATTCTTGGCAAAACCCCAGAGCTTGGAGTCAGAAGGCTGAGTTTCAAAGTTCCAGTATCACCTTTTTCTTTTTCTTTTTTTTCCCCTAGCCATTATATCAATCCCTCTCAGTCACTAAATGATGGTGACAACACCTTGTACAGTTGTTGGCATCATTAAATCAGATGGTGTATAAGAGCATTTTGTTAAAACTATAAGGGAGGATGTGGCTGTAGGGGCCGATAGTTCTCATGAGGATTACTGCTCTTCTTTCCCACAGTTAAAAGAATATTGGCAGAGAAACAGCCCTGGTGGTCCAGCAGGAGTGAAGAAGAACAGGAAAACAAATGGCAGTGTCCCTGACACAGCCACTTCTGCTGGTTGCAACTCACCTGGCGATGTGAGTCTTGGCTGACCAGGCTCCTGGGGACAGGGGTCCCAAGGGGCAGTAGAGGGTAATTGTTAAGTTTGTGAATGGATTGTTGGGTACTGGTTAAGAATTCTGGGTTTGAATCCTGCCTCTCCATCTGCTAGGGATATGATTTAGGGCAAGTTGCTTGAGCTCTTTGGGTCTCTCTTTGCACATCTGTATAATAGAGGTGGTATTATTGTTTGACTTCCATTTGTGAAGTTTAAATGAGATTTGTTATTGTTTTATGTTAATCCCTAGTACATGGCCTACTGTAAACACCCGGGACACCAGGATATGGTCATTGCTGTTTGATTTTCCTCATCCCCAGTCTCAAGGGGAAGCCAGGACAATGAGAACAGCCACTTGCCATCAGGAGTCACTGAAAGGGCCCCAGGGTGGGATGGTGGGGAGATAAGAACCATGAGAGGAGTTGGCACAAAGGAGTTATGGGACGAAGGGTCCAAGATAGGCAGAAAAGAAAGTTGTGCCAGTTGATGGGGGAAGAAAGGAAGTCAGAGGGCTTAGACACTGAGAGTGACAGAACATCTCCATGTGCACTCTCATCTCTTGTAGTCAGCAACAGGTA
>NW_020256607.1:0-1059 GCF_003255815.1 Theropithecus gelada
CATAAACATTATATTGGCATTCACCATCTCACTTCTAGGCATATTAACCTACCGCTCACACCTAATAGCATCTCTCCTCTGCCTAGAAGGTATAATAATATCACTCTTTATCATAACTGCCCTCATAGCCTCAAATGTACACTCCCCCCTAATCAATATTATACCCATCATCATACTAGTATTTGCTGCTTGCGAGGCGGCAGTAGGCCTCGCCCTACTAATTTCAATCTCCAACACATATGGACTAGATCACATCAACAACTTAAGCCTACTTCAATGTTAAAAATAATTATCCCCACAACTATACTACTACCAACAACATGACTCTCCAAAAACAACACAATCTGGATCAACTTAACCACGCACAGCCTAACTATCAGCCTCATTCCCCTACTATTTTTTTAACCAAACCGACAATAACCTTCTCAACCACTCAACTTACTTATCTTCCGACCCACTAACAACACCCCTCCTAATACTAACTGCCTGACTGCTACCCCTCATAATCATGGCAAGCCAGTACCACCTATGTAATGAACCCCCCTCACAAAAAAAACTCTACCTTTCTATAATAATCTTTCTACAAATCACCCTAATCCTAACATTTATAGCCACAGAACTGATCATATTCTATATCCTATTCGAAACCACCCTCATCCCAACCCTCATTATCATCACTAAATGAGGCAACCAAGCAGAACGCCTCAACGCAGGCACATACTTCCTATTTTACACTCTAACCGGTTCCCTACCCCTGCTCATCATATTAATATATACCCACAACAAAACAGGCTCACTAAACATCACACTGCTAACACTCACAGACCAAAAACTAACAACCACCTGATCTCACAACCTCACTTGACTAGCGTGCATAATAGCCTTTATAACAAAACTACCCCTGTACGGCCTACACCTATGACTTCCCAAAGCCCATGTCGAAGCCCCCATTGCAGGCTCAATAGTTCTTGCCGCAGTACTCCTAAAGCTGGGCGGCTATGGAATGATACGCCTCACTTCCATCCTTAATCCCCTAACAGAATATATAGCCTATCCGTT
>NW_020256608.1:0-1059 GCF_003255815.1 Theropithecus gelada
CAGTTTATAATTAGGCTATTATAATTTTGCTAATGAGTTTTAAAATTCACATCTATATTTTGGATATTCACAATTTTTCAGATGTAAGACTCGTAACTATATTCTCCCATTTTGTAGGTTGTTCTGTAGGAATTTTTTCCTTGCTTTGCAGGATCTTTCTGTTTTGATGCTGTCCCACTTGTTCAATTCTGCTTTTGTTGTCTGTGCTTTTAATGTAAAATCTAGAAAATCATTCTGAAGTTTTTTGCAGGAGAGAAAATTTTACAATTGCAGACCATTCATTTAACACTTTAACTAATTTAGAATTGCTTTTTGTATTAATTCTAACCTAAAATTATTAATTCTTTGCATGTGTACATGCAGTTTTTCTAATACCCTCTTTGGGAGGGACTATGATTTAGCCATTGTTTATTGTTGGTTTTCATGTTGAAATTAGTTTGCCATCAAGATACCAGTTTATTTTTGAGCTCTCCATATAGTTTTATGTCAATACCATCTGTTATTCATACTCAATTTTTGTAATTAATTTTGAAACTTAGAACTAAGATGACTCCACATTTATTATTGCCTTGATGCAGATATTGGGACAAAGTATTTTAATGTTTCGCCATTAAGTAGGATGATAGCTATGGATTTTTGTAATGACTTTTATTATTTACAAGTTATTTTTCAGTATTACTAGTTTGTTTAGAGTATTTTTATGATGGAGTTTTGCATTTTAAAATGGAATTTTCTGTGTCTGGTGAGAAGTTAATAGGATTTTTTCTTTTATTCTCTTAATTTGGCATGTCAAATTTATTGATTTACCGATATTGAATTAGCGGTACACTTCAAAAGTAAATTTGAGTTGGTATTGGTGTATGATTCTTTTGGAATTTAGTCTTGTGGAATTTAGTTGACCATTATTGTGCAGGTGGTTTATTTATTTATATTAGGAATATTGGTCTGTAACTTATTTTTCTGCTTCTGCCCTTGTCGGTTACTGGTAATATGATAATCGTAGCCTTACAAAAAGCATTTGAAAGGTTGGTGGCACACCGATTTTGAGAAAGAGAACGG
>NW_020256609.1:0-1059 GCF_003255815.1 Theropithecus gelada
TCTCTGCCAGGCTTTGGTATCAGGATGATGTTGGCCTCATAAAATGAGTTAGGGAGGATTCCCTCTTTTTCTATTGATTGGAATAGTTTCAGAAGGAATGGTACCAGCTCTTCCTTGTACCTCTGGTAGAATTCAGCTGTGAATCCCTCTGGTCCTGGATTTTTTTTGGTTGGTAGGCTATTAATTATTGCCTCAATTTCAGAGCCTGCTATTGGTCTATTCAGGGATTCAACTTCTTCCCGGTTTAGTCTTGGGAGACTGTAAGTGTCCAGGAAATTATCCATTTCTTTCTAGGTTTTCTAGTTTATTTTCGTACAGGTGTTTATAGTATTCTCTGATGGTAATTTGTATTTCTGTGGGATCGGTGGTGATATCCCCTTTATCATTTTTTATTGCATCTTTTTGATTCTTCTCTCTTTTCTTCTTTATTAGTCTTGCTAGCAGTCTATCAATTTTGTTGATCTTTTCAAAAAACCAGCTCCTGGATTCATTGATTTTTTGGAGGGTTTTTTATGTCTCTATCTCCTTCAGTTCTGCTCTGATCTTAGTTATTTCTTACCTTCTGCTTACTTTTGAATGTGTTTGCTCTTGCTTCTCTAATTCTTTTAATTGTGATGTTAGGGTATCAATTTTAGATCTTTCCAGCTTTCTCTTGTGGGCATTTAGTGGTATAAATTTCCCTCTACACACTGCTTTAAATGTGTCCCAGAGATTCTGGTATGTTGTACCTTTGTTCTCATTGGTTTCAAAGAACATCTTTATTTCTGCCTTGATTTTGTTATTACCCAGTAGTCATTCAGGAGCAGGTTGTTCAGTTTCCATGTAGTTGAGTGGTTTTGATTGATTTTCTTAGTCCTGAGTTCTAGTTTGATTGCACTATGGTCTGAGAGACAGTTTGTTATAATTTCTATTCTTGTACATTTGCTGAGGAGTGCTTTACTTCCAACTATGTGGTCAATTTTGGAATAAGTGTGATGTGGTGCTGAGAAGAATGTATATTCTGTTGATTTGGGGTGGAGAGTTCTGTAGATGTCTATTAGGTCTGCTTGCTGCAGAGTT
>NW_020256610.1:0-1059 GCF_003255815.1 Theropithecus gelada
ACTCTGGACTCTGGTGGTCTTCTTTGGGGAACAAACAGTCTGGGCATCATATCTGGGGGCTCGTCCGGGATTCCCCAAGCCCACCAGACCCCTGGTCAACGGATCTGCTAAGATCGATCTACTGATAGGTGAGCTGGCTCGTCTCCGTTTGTCTGTCTGTGTCTGTGTGTCTGTTCTGAATCTGAATCTGTGACTCGCGAGGTCTGAAACTGAGCCTGGCACAGTCCTGGCGGACGCGCTATAGGACAGCCAGTGGAGACCGGTGGGAGACGTCCCCTGGCTCTCTTCTGATTTAAATTGCGATCTGAGCTGGAGCGCGTTTGCGATCCGGGCAGCAGCTGCGCTGGCGATCTGAGTTGCCGGAGCGCGTTCATGATCCGGGCAACAGCTGAATTGCCCCGGTCCCCGGGCGCGCGCTTGCGGTCTGAATTGCCCCGGTCCCCGGGAGCGCGCTTGCAGTCTGAATTGCCCCGGTCCCCGGGCGCGCGCTTGCAGTCTGAATTGCCCCGGTCCCCGGGCTCCCGGCTTCCAGCACGCGCTCCCGGCCCCGGTCCCCGGGCTCCCGGCTTCCGGCGCCGCGCTCCCGGTTCCCGGGCTGCCGAAGCGCGCCTGCGACTAGCTATCATTAATAAGTCAGATCAGATTTCCTCTATAGGGATTCTAACCCACACTCCTTTACAGGAAGAGACACAGAAAGTGAGACCGGGGAGAGGGAGAAAGTGAGAAGGGAAATCGGAAAGAGAAAGGGGAGGAAACGGCAGACGTGGAAAGTCAGAGAGAGAGACAGAAAGAAAAAGAGACTGAGTGTAAAGGAGAAAGGACACGGGATGACAGAGAGAGAGAAAGCACGCGCGAATGAGATAGAGACTTAAAGAAGAGACCCTGTGAGTCTGTCAATCAAAGATTTGGACAGAAACGGAAAGATTAGAGAGAGAGATAGAGGGAGGGAGCAGGCGGAGGGGAGGCGGCCGGCACTCACGGGCCGGCTGAAAGGGAAAGTAACTTTGAAAGGCCGGCGGGGCGGACGCGAGGGCGCACTTCACGAACTAGCCCCCCCCC
>NW_020256611.1:0-7132 GCF_003255815.1 Theropithecus gelada
CTCTGGTATGTGCAAAGATTAGAGAGCAGAACAAGGGTGTAGTGGGTGGGGGGCGGATACACATCTATCTTTGTGTCCTTTCATTTCCCCCTTCTCATAAGTAACTGGATGTCCAATCTTGGATTTCCAGAGTCTTATAATATAGCCTCACTTTCTGGGTGCAGGAGAGGCTGGTGATGGCTACGGAGGACCATTAGTTGGATGGTATCAAACCTTTCTCTGACAAATCGTAAAATTTTATTTACCACACAGGGGCCTATAGTGAATAGAAGTAGTAAAGACATTAGGGGGCCTAAAAGGGGTGCCAGAAGGGAAAACATTGAAGAGCTCCACCAATTGTTAGCGGCTGTAGTGAATTGTTGCTTTTTCATTTCTAAGCTTAGTTTGTGTAGGCGTTAGACTCTTTCCTCAACTAACCCTGACTCATTTATATAGAAACAGCATTCTTTTTTGAGGAACATACAGGTACCTCCTTTCTCAGCCATGAGTAAGTCTAAGGCTCTGCGGTTTTGAAGGGTGACCTGTGCTAGGGAGGTGAGCTGCCGCTGAAGGGAGGCTAGGGAATAGGCGGAGTCTTCCACAGCAACAGAGAACTGTTGTAACAGCTTGTCGTTTTCTATCATGGAGTGTTGTAGGGCCCCTCCTGCTAACCCCGCTGTGACGACAGAGGTGGTTAAGGATATTCCGGCAATTAGTGGTAGAAAAACTGCTCGTCTATGTCACGCAGTTTCAGTTGGGGCAGTCCCTGCCCAGCCTATGAACTCTGCCGGAGTTAGCAGGGTCAGTCGGGGGACTAGTGTAACAGGGATGCACAACTGTCCATCAGAGATGCTCTTGGACAGAGTTTTTAACAGAGTCATATTACACCAGAAGGACACACCAGGGGGAGCATGTATGGGGCTATTAGGGTATGTAGCCGTCTGGTTGCAGAGGCTGCTACTAAATGCTGAATAACAGTAGCTGGAACTTAGTGAAATTGAGGTAAACTATAGTATTACACCCGAAGGGGGGGCAGTCTGCACTAGCTAGCAGTTTACCCGCATGGGGGGTTTCCCCGGGGTGAGTTTTTTTCTCATAGAGCCAGAACCTCCAGACATAGGGATTAGATGGCGCAGCAGTTAGGAGAGTCAGATGTATGAGGCATAAAAGCATAGGCAAGCTAGACATGGTTACGGCTATGTGGGTGACGGCGCAGGGTTAGCTTTAAGGGATTGTTCTTAGCTTTGTCTACAGTCCATGTAACTGGTGCTCCAGACGGCTCGAGAAGGTCGGATGTTGGGTCCACTGGTTTGACGTGTGTGTAGTGGATCCACGAAGCGATGCCTTCTACTTTGAGAGCAGTGGGAGTAGTCAGGAGTACTTGCAGTGGTCCTTTCCACCTGGGTTGAAGAGTTTCTTGCCGGTGGTGCTTGAATAGGACCCAGTCTCCCGGCTGGAACGGATGAGGCGTCGGCGGAGGTCCTGCCTCGTACAGTTCTCGTAGTCTGGGCCAAATTTCCTGGTGAATTTTCTGTAAGGCTTGTAAGGAGAACAGGAGCTCAGAGACATTTTCAGTTTCAGGTTTGAGTAAGTCATCTTTTAGACTGGGGACTAGGGGTGGGGGTCTGCCATACATGATTTCATATGGTGTGAGGCCCAGTCTGTAAGGGGTATTTCGGGCCCGGAACAGAGTGTAGGGGAGAAGTACTACCCAATTAGCGCCAGTCTCCATGGTCAATTTAGTTAAGGTCTCCTCCAGAGTCCGATTCATCCTTTCTACCTGTCCTGAGCTTTGGGGCCTATAAGCACAATGTAATTTCCAATTTGCCCCAAGAATGGAAGCCAAATCCTGACTTACCTTAGCAACGAAGGCTGGTCCATTGTCTGACCCTATTTGGATGGGAAAGCCATACCTGGGGAGGATTTCTTCCAAAATTTTCTTTGCTACAACCTGAGCAGTTTCTCTCTTAGTTGGGAACGCTTCTGTCCATCCTGAAAAAGTATCTACAAAGACAAGTAAGTACTGATACCCATATTTTCCAGGCTTTATCTCAGTAAAGTCTATTTCCCAATAGATACCAGGCCTAGTTCCTCTACACCTAATTCCTGCGGTGGTCTGGGTTTGGGGGCAAGCGTTGTTCAGTTGGCAGGCTTTGCAATTTGTTGTGACATCGCTGGCCAGTTCAGCTATGCACCTGATTCTAAACTTGGCATGCCTGATTAAGTGGATCATTGGCCGGGCACCCAGGTGGGTTGTCCGGTGGATGTGTTCCAACACCTGCCGTCCTAATTTTTCTGGTAGGATGGTTTGGTCATTTATATCAGTCCACCACCCATTTTTAACCTGTTTTAGGGGAAGCGTGTTCATCCATTCGCTATCCTGTTCGGTATAGTCGGGAAAACATGGCAAATTTCGCGGGCCAGGATAGGGGAGCTGGAGCGCTAGGAGCTGACTGGGAGCTTTTGCTATGCTCCTTGCGGTTTGGTCGGCTAAGAAGTTGCCTCGAGCAATTGGCGTAGTTAGTTTCTGATGCCCAGGGCAATGTACGATAGCCAATTTCTTTGGTTTCCACAAAGCAGTTAATAGAGCTAGGATCTCTTGCTTGTTTTTTATTTCTTTGCCTTCGGCTGTTAATAGTCCCCTTTCTCTGTAGATGGCCCCATGTATGTGTGCAGTAGCGAAAGCATAGCGGCTATCCGTGTATACTGTTAGTTTTTTCTCTGCCCCTAGGGTGAGGGCCTGTGTGAGGGCTATCAGTTCGGCTCTTTGAGCCGATGTCCCTGGAGGCAAGGGTTCCGCCCAGATTACCTCAGTCTCTGACGTTACAGCTGCTCCTGCATACCGCTGGCCTTGGTGGACGTAGCTGCTGCCATCAGTGAACCAGGTGAGTTCTGTGTCGGGGAGCGGACGATCTTGCAGGTCCTCCCGCACCCCATGCACCTGAGCCAGTATCTCAGTGCACTCATGGAACGGGGCGTCCAAGTCTGGATTTGGCAGCAGTGAAGCAGGGTTTAAAGAGGTTGGGGGCAGAAAAGTTATTCTGAGGGGGTTTAACAGCAGTCCTTGATAGTGGGTGAGCCGGGCGTTACTCATCCATTGGTCCGGCGGCTGCCGGAGGATGCCTTCAATGGCATGTGGGGTTATAACGTGCAACTCTTGCCCCATGATAAGTTTATCAGCGTCTTGGACCATTAGGGCGGTCGCCGCGATTATCCGCAGGCAGGGTGGCCAGCCAGCAGCCACTGAATCTAATTTTTTTGACAAATAGGCAACTGACCTCTGCCAGGGGCCTAGGTACTGTGTTAACACGGCTTTTGCAACACCCTTACTTTCATCTACGTATAAGTGGAAGGGCTTGGAGACATCAGGGAGCCCCAGCGCGGGCGCTGATAACAAGGCAGTTTTGATTTGTTGAAAGGCCAGCTCAGCCTCTTCCGTCCAATTGAAGGGCTGCCGTTCCTTTGTTGCCTGGTATAGGGGCTTGGCTAACTCAGCAAATCCGGGTATCCATAACCTACAGAACCCTGCCGACCCCAGGAATTCTCTCACTTGCCGTGTCGACTGGGGTCTAGGGATGCGTAGGACTGTTTCCTTTCGGGCTTTGGTTAGCCAGCATTGCCCCCCCTTTTAATAGGTACCCCAGATAAGTTACCTCTGACTTGCAGATCTGAGCCTTTGTTGCTGAGGCTCGGTAGCCTAGCTCCCCCAGAGTCTTCAAGAGGTCCTCAGTCCCTTGAACACAAGTTTCAGGGGACCTGGCCGCTATTAAGAGATCATCAACATATTGCAAAAGAGTTATTTCAGGGTGTTGCCGCCTATACTCACCCAGATCTTCATGAAGGGCTTCATCGAACAGGGTTGGCGAGTTCTTGAACCCTTGTGGCAGCCTGGTCCATGTTAGCTGACCGTTGATGCCCCTCTCAGGATCCGTCCATTGAAATGCAAAGAGTTCTTGACTTTTGGGAGCCAGAGGAAGGCTGAAGAAAGCATCTTTTAGATCAAGAACGGTATACCACTGTTTTTCAGGATGTAAAGCACTCAGAAGGGTGTATGGATTGGGCACAGTGGGATGTATGTCCATGACCCTTTTATTAACTTCTCTTAAATCCTGTACTGGCCTGTAGTCCATACTGTTGGGTTTACGAACAGGTAACAGTGGAGTATTCCAGGATGAGTGGCAAGCCCGTAGGACTCCCTGGTCTAGGAGTCGGCAGATATGGGGCATAATTCCTTCTCTTGCCTCCAGGGGCATAGGATATTGCCGAACCCGAACCGGGTCCATCCCTGGCTTAACTTCCACAAATATGGCAGGTCGATGTTTAGCTACCCTAAGCCCCCAGTTTCTGCGCACGCTTCAGGGAAACGCTGGAGCCAAGAGTCAATTTCCTGATCGGGGGGCTTTTGCTCTTGATGGAGTCTGTACTCATCTTCTAAGGTGACAGTCAGGATAGATATTGGCCTGTTTTGGGAATCAGTTATCTTGGGCCCTTCTGGCTCAAAGTGGATTTGGGCCCCCATTTTTGTCAGCAAGTCCCTCCATAGTAGAGGGCAGGGGCTCTCTGGGATGACTAGGAAGGAATGGGAGACTTTTCCTGTTCCTAAGTCTACAGTCCTCTGGGTTGTCCAGGGGTATTTTTTGATGCCTGTGGCCCCGTGCACCCAGGATGTTTTCTTAGACATTTTTCCAATTGGTTTGGTTAGGACTGAGCGTTCTGCCCCAGTATCAACCAAGAAGCGAACTGGGGACCCCTCCACTTGCAAAGTTACCCTGGGTTCGGGGAGGGGGTCCGAACCCCATCTTCCCTAGTCAGAGTCCTGGGTAACGAGTACGGAGGTAGAGTTAGCTGGTCTCTGTTTCTTTGGGCAGTCTTTAATCCAGTGACCACGTTCCTTGCAATAAGCACACTGATCCTTTTCTAATCCTTGCCTAGAGCCTTGCTTTGTCTGCTTTCTGCTTTGGCCATTCCCTGCCTGGGGGAAAGCTGCTACTAAAACTTTGGTCATTTCTTTGGTTGCCTTGAACTGTTTTTCTTCTGGAGTATCCCTATTATTATAAACTCACTGGGCCATCTGAAGGAGGTCCTGAATCTGCTTTCCCTCTAAACCTTCTAATTTCTGGAGTTTTCTTCTAATATCTGATGCTGCCTGGTTTACAAAGGACATTACTACCACAGCCTGATTTTCCAGTGCTTCCGGGTCCATAGGGGTATACTGTCTGAAAGCTTCCATTAATCTCTCTAAATACACAGCGGGGCTTTCTGTCTTACCTTGTAACACAGAATATACTTTAGCCAAATTGGTGGGCTTGCGAGCTGCAGCCCGGAGACCCGCCATTAGAGTCTTGTGATAAATGAGCAGTCGTCCCCTACCTTCTGCCGCGTTGTAGTCCCATCTGGGCCGGGTCAAAGGAAAAGCTGCGTTAATGAGGTCAGGATTTGCAGTTGGCTGGCCGTCATCTCCTGGAACCAGCTTTCTGGCCTCAACTTGGATTCTTTCCCGCTCCTCCGTTGTGAACAGGATTCGGAGGAGCTGTTGACAGTCATCCCAGGTTGGCTGGTGAGTAAACATGACACTGTCTAACAACGAGGTTAGATCTTTGGGATTATCGGAGAACCGAGCATTTTGGGACTTCCAATTGTATAAATCACTAGTAGAAAAAGGCCAATACATGAGACGGGAGAGCCCAGTATCATCGAGCGATCCTATTTCTCTGAGAGGCAGGGCTACGGTGGAGTCAGGGAGTCGGGAAGCTTGGTCCCGCAGTAGGCGGCCTCGCGTTCGGCCGGCCGGCCCCCCCGGGTTACTTTCGCTCTCGGCTGCTTCCGCTTCTCGGTTTCCCTCTACGGAAGCACCACCCTGGGGGACTGGGTCCTGCGGGATAAGGTGCGGATATGGTGGGGGAAGTGTGGGTTCTAACGTTAGGGGGTCCTGGCTGTCTGGCAGCACAGGGGCCGAGGGAGCAGAGGGAGTCCTTTGTCTTGTAGGTCGCGTTACTAGGACTTTGCAGGGCTCAGGGATGAATGGAGTTACCCAGGGCAGTGGGTTTTCCACAAGATCCTGCCACACTAGAATATAAGGAATTTGATCAGGATGTCCTGACTGCCCTGGCAGGAAAATCTTAGTTTTTACCTTAGTAATAATAGAGAGACAGAAAGTTCCTTCGGAGGGCCACCCTACACCGAAAGAGGGCCACTCTGAACGGCAGAAAGTAACTAGCTTTCCCTTCTTTAGTTCTACGCTTAACTTACACCCCCGAGCCTTCACATCCTTAAAATTGGTAACAAGGAGTGAGAGGGGCGTGCTCTGGTTGTTGCCCATCTTTGGACTGCTCCTACAAAGAGAAGGAGGGACAAAAATGAGTGTGAAGCAGAGGGGAGTATCCGATAGGTCTGGTCCTGGAAGGGGAAGAAAAGGTTTTATGTTTCGTTTGGACTTACACTTAACACTTAACAATAACGGACAGACAGTGAGAAACGATGAGCCTTCGCGAGCGCGTGTCGGACTTCCGACCTGAGTCAGACGGGGCAACCAAGGATGGAGGCCCCCAGATGGGCACTGGGGGACGTCTCCCACCAGTCCCGAGTGGCTGTCTTTTAGCGCGTCCGCCAAGACCGTGCCACTTACAAAACAGACCAATACAGATTACAGATTACGGATTTCGCGAAATTTCAGGGAGACAGACAGAGACAAAGACAGAGACAGTGACAAAGCCGGCTTACCTACAGATTAAGATCCATTGACTTGGGGGTCTGGTGGGCTTGGGGGAAATCCCGGACGAGCCCCCATTTGTTATGCCCAGACCGTTTATTCCCCGAAGAAGACCACCAGAGTCCAGAGTCAAAGCTAAGCAGCAAGGATCTTTATTACAGGTTCGAACCTGGAACTCTCCCTCGCTCGCAAAACGAGACGGGCAGGAGAGCTCCCCCACTGAGCTCCAAGCAGTGTTATATAGTCTAAGAAAAGTGGGCATAGAGTTATTATACAAATCAGATATATGATTGGCTAGTGTTTGAACAAGGCGATTTGGCTAACTATGATTGGTTCCTGCCATTTCTGATATTTTGGTTCAAACTTTGAGGCGGGAGAGCAGGTTTATGGCAGCAAAAGTTTATCTTACTTAAACACGTCTTGTGACCTTGCCTCAGAACTTAC
>NW_020256612.1:0-1059 GCF_003255815.1 Theropithecus gelada
TCCTTGAAGAGGTCCTTTACATCCCTTGTAAGTTGGATTCCTAGGTATTTTATTCTCTTTGAAGCAATTGTGAATGGAAGTTCATTCCTGATTCGGCTCTGTGTTTGTCTGTTACTGGTGTATAAGAATGCTTGTGATTTTTGCACATTAATTTTGTATCCTGAGACTTTGCTGAAGTTGCTTATCAGCTTAAGGAGATTTTGGGCTGAGACAATGGGGTTTTCTAAATATACAATCATGTCATCTGCAAAGAGGGACAATTTGATTTCTTCTTTTCCTAACTGAATACCCTTGATTTCTTTCTCTTGCCTGATTGCCCTAGCCAGAACTTCCAACACTATGTTGAATAGGAGTGGTGAGAGAGGGCATCCCTGTCTTGTGCCAGTTTTCAAAGGGAATTTTTCCAGTTTTTGCCCATTCAGTATGATATTGGCTGCGGGTTTCTCATAAATAGCTCTTATTATTTTGAGGTACGTTACATCAATACCGAATTTATTGAGCGTTTTTAGCATGAAGGGCTGTTAAATTTTGTCAAAAGCCTTTTCTGCATCTATTGAGATAATCATGTGGTTCTTGTCTTTGGTTCTGTTTATATGCTGGATTATGTTTGTTGATTTGCGAATGTTGAACCAACCTTGCATCCCAGGGATGAAGCCCACTTGATCATGGTGGATAAGCTTTTTGATGTGTTGCTGAATCCGGTTTGCCAGTATTTTATTGAGGATTTTTGCATCGATGTTCATCAGGGATATTGGTCTAAAATTCTCTGTTTTTGTTGTGTCTCTGCCAGGCTTTGGTATCAGGATGATGTTGGCCTCATAAAATAAGTTAGGGAGGATTCCTTCTTTTTCTATTGATTGGAATAGTTTCAGAAGGAATGGTACCAACTCCTCCTTGTACCTCTGGTAGAATTCAGCTGTGAATCCATCTGGTCCTGGACTTTTTTTGGTTGGTAGGCTATTAATTATTGCCTCAATTTCTTCTTTTTTTTTTAAATTTATTTATTATTATCATACTTTAAGTTGTAGGGTACATGTGCATAACGTGCAGGTTTGTTAC
>NW_020256613.1:0-1058 GCF_003255815.1 Theropithecus gelada
AGAGGGCTATGGTGAAAAAGGAAATATCCTCAGCTGAAATCTGTAAAGAAGCTTTCTGAGAAACTGCTTAGTGTTCTGATAACTCATCTCACAGAGTTACATCAGTATTTCGTGGATCTCTTTCCTAGCCTTATTTCTGTGGAAGCTGAGAACAGATATTTCGTATCCCTTTGAAGACTATAGGGCAAAAGGAAATATCCTCCGATAACAAAGAGAAAGAAGCTTTCTGAGAAACTTCTTTCTGTTCTGTGAAATCAACTCACAGAGTTACAGCTTTCCCCTCAAGAAGCCTTTCGCTAAGACAGTTCTTTTGGAATTGGCAAAGTGATATTTGGAAGCCCATAGAGGGCTATGGTGAAAAAGGAAATATCCTCACATGAAATCTGGAAATTAGATTTCTGACAAACTTCTCTGTGATGAGTGACTTCCACTCACAGAGTTACATCTGTATTTCGTGGATCTCTTTGCCAGCTTTATTTCTGTGGAATCTGAGAACAGATATTTCGGATCCCTTTGAAGAATATAGGGCCAAAGGAAATATCCTCCGAAAACAAAGAGAAAGAAGCATTCTGCAACACTTCTTTGTTTTCTGTGAAATCATCTCACAGAGTTACAGCTTTCCCCTTAGGAGGCCTTTCGCTAAGACAGTCCTTGTGGAATTGGCAGTGATATTTGGAAGCCCATAGAGGGCTATGGTGAAAAAGGAAATATCCTCAGATGAAATCTGGAAAGACGCTTTCTGAGAAACTGCTTAGTGTTGTGTTAATTCATCTCACAGAATTTCATCTGTATTTCGTGGATCTCTTTGCTAGCCTTATTTCTGTGGAATCTGAGAACAGATATTTCGGATCCCTTTGAAGACTATAGGGCCAAAGTAAATAACCTCCGAAAACAAAGAGAAAGAAGCTTTCTGAGAAACTTCTTTGTGTTCTGTGAAATCATCTCACAGAGTTACAGCTTTCCCCACAAGAAGCGTTTCGCTATGTCACCTCTTGTGGAATTGGCAAAGTGATATTTGGAAGCCCATAGAGGGCTATGGTTAAAAAGGAAATATCCTC
>NW_020256614.1:0-1058 GCF_003255815.1 Theropithecus gelada
CTAGAAGTAAGAAGTGAATTTATCAAAATTGTAGGGTACAACTCCTATACAAAAGTCAAGTCTCTATAAGTAATGTAAAATCAGAATAACGAAGAATTTAAAAATCCACTCATAAAACATTTATTAAAGTAATACCATGTTCAGACATTAATTTTTTAACAGTGTTTGTGATTTGTACACTAAGATCTACATGACAGCACCGACAGAAAGTAAAGATGATCGAAATAAACAGAGAAGTAGTGTATTCCAGAACTGGGATCTCCAATGTTATTAATTTCCAAAATTGAGCTATTAAATTAAGTGCAATTTGAATTAAAACACTGGTGAGCTTTAAAAGAAATGTTTAAAGAAATTGGCATGCTGAAGCTACCATTTCAACGGAAATAAAAATAACTTTGAATAGCCAAAATAATTTTTAAAATGAAGAAATTTGGAGGATGCATAGTGGGTGATTTCAATATTTGCTATAAATTCTAGTAATAAAAAGCAGTGTGATGTTGGCATAAAATAGGCATAAATCAATGGAATACAGTAAAGCGTACATGAATAGAACCACACAGACCCCGGCTGATCCCAACCCTGACCTAGGGTAGGCGCGCCCTCTTGTGTTCAGACGCCTGTCCTGCTGCCTGGAGCCCAGGGAGATCCAGAGGTCTTGGCTGAGCAAGGGAGGTAGGACGTCAGGGCTACCATCCTCAGCCCTGTGGCCACACGGGGGGCGCCGCCGCGCTGCTCTCAGATTCTCTGAGCAGAAGAGAGGAGTGGGCTGTAAGTCAGGCAGAGATGGCTGACCCGGGGCTGAGCATCAGTGGGGGTGAAGGAGCCTCTGGGCAGCAAGGGACTCCATAACGACGAGAGGAGAGGGAAGCTCTGGAGCCTTGTGCCGTCCCTGAGGTTTCTGACTCCTCCCTGCAAACCCTGTCTCCAGCCCTTCATGACAACACTCTGGAAAACTGAAGAGAAGAAGCATTTTCTTCCTCTGCTTCTTTCTTTTCAGTGCTCCTTCTTCACGTAACAACAATAACACGTGCACAGCTGCTTTCCAGGAAGGATGCATG
>NW_020256615.1:0-1058 GCF_003255815.1 Theropithecus gelada
CTTGGTTCACAACTGGTGTCGATGGCCACGCAGCATTTCTGCCAGGTACATGAGTGCGGGGATTTGGGTTTTGGGGTGTGAGTCCTGGTTGCCTAGTTGCTTGGAAGACTCCTATTCAGACCCCAGCCTGAGTCACCATGACAGGCCTCCCGCTTCACACGCCACATGGAAGCCGTGGCGTCGGTCACTGACGCCCACCAGGTGTCAGATGTGCGTGTGTATCTTCCTTGGTCTCAGGATGGGTCTTGTTTTGAGGTTATAGTAAACGTTCTTTACGAGGGGTTTTGGATTTTTTATGTTGTTTGCAAGGAGGCAGCAGCGAGTGCTTGAGCAGTGAGATCCCCTTTCCAACCAACGCAATTTCAGATCCCAGCAGGTAATTAAGGCAGCGAAGCTGTGGGATCACCTTTCCAACCAATGAGAATTCAGATCCCAGCAGGTAATGACGGCAGCGGGGCGTGTGGCAGAACCCTGAACTGTGGCTGTTTCTGGTGTTTTGCCTCGCGGACAGAGCGTGCTGGGGACTCCGTGGTCCTCTGTGGGGTGAGTGGAGCGCATGAGCTGGGTGCTGCTGGGCCCTGGCTGGCTCCCCAGCCCGGGGTTTATGCAGGATTTGTTAGACAACTTGGAACCCAGAAAGCAGCACCAGGAGAACAGGATTGTGCCTTTCTGGATCGTTGGTGCTTCCCAGTCTCAGACACTGAGCAGGCTCTGAGGGGTCTCGCCGGGAAGACTTGCACAGTCGGACCCCAGGATGGAGTGGGGCTGCAGCGTGTCTTGCAGGAGCTGGAAGTGGGGGTGAGTGTCTCGCAAGCGGGACCTTTCAAATGGGCCCAGCAGGATGCATCCGTGGAAACAGTGCCACCTAACGCAGGGCTGCGGCCAGCAGGACCTGAAAGGCTACAGTGGGCTGTTTCTGCTCTCTCTCTCTCGAGTCTCTGCACGGTTTTCCTTGGTTTTTGTCTGTTTGGAGGACGCTTCCCCCTTTCTTGCGCTTACCTAGCCTTCTGGGCTTCCTTGTTGAGTATGACAAAGCCCTGAGAAGGCATTTTTATCGC
>NW_020256616.1:0-1058 GCF_003255815.1 Theropithecus gelada
ATTTAGCCCATTTACATTTAAGGCTAGTATTGTTATGTGTGAATTTGATCCTATCATTATGCTACTATTTGGTTATTTTGCACACTAATTGATGCAGTCTCTTCATAGTGTCATTAGTCTTTATATTTTGGTTTGTTTTTGCATTGGCTGGTACTAGTTTCTCCTTTCCATATTTAGTGCTTCTTTCAGGTGCTCTTGCACGGGAGGCCTGGTGGTAACAAAATCCCTAGCATTTGTTTGTCTGGAAAGGATTTTATTTCTCCTTTGCTTATGAAGCTTAGTTTGGCTGGATATGAAATTCTCAGTTGCAAATTCTTCATTTAAGAATGTTAAATATTGGCCCCCAATCTCTTTTGGCTTGTAGAGTTTCTACTGAGAGGTCCACTGTTAGTCTGATGGGAATCTCTTTGTAGGTGACCTGGCCTTTCTCTCTTGTTGCCCTTAACAGTTTTTCCTCCATTCTGACCTTGGAGAATCTTATGATTATGTGTCTTGGGGTTGATCTTCTTGTGGAGTATCTTTGTGGTGTTCTCTGTATTTCCTGAATTTGCATGTTGTCCTGTCTTGCTAGGTTGGGTAAGTTCTCTGGGATGATATCCTGAAGTGTCTTTTCCAGCTTGTTTCCGTTCTCCTCGTCTCCCTCTGGTACTTCAATAAATCATAGGTTTGCTCTTTTTATGAAGACCCATTTTTTTGAGGCTTCGTTTATTCATTTTCATTCTTTTTCTCTAGTCTTGTCTGCATGCCTTATTTCAGCAAGGCGGTCTTCAAACTCTGATATCCTTTCTTCTGCTTCATCGATTCAGCTATTGATACTTGTATATGCTTCATGAAGTTATCATCCTGTTTTTCAGCTCCATCAGATGGTTCCTGTTCCTCTCTAAACTAGTTATTCTAGTTAGCAATTCCTCTAACGTTTTATGAAGGTTCTTAGTTTCTTTGCATTGGGTTAGAACATGCTCCTAATTCAGTCAATTCATCCATCTTATCTTCTATCCATTTCTGTGCCCTTGATGGAGAGATGTTGTGATTATTTGGAGGAGAAGAGGCACTCTGGC
>NW_020256617.1:0-550 GCF_003255815.1 Theropithecus gelada
AGTTCTCCTTCAAGAGGTCCTTTACATCCCTTGTAAGTTGGATTCCTGGGTATTTTATTCTCTTTGAAGCAATTGTGAATGGAAGTTCATTCCTGATTTGGCTCTCTGTTTGTCTGTTACTGGTGTATAAGAATGCTTGTGATTTTTGCACATTAATTTTGTATCCTGAGACTTTGCTGAAGTTGCTTATCAGCTTAAGGAGATTTGGGGCTGAGATAATGGGATTTTCTAAATATACAATCCTGTCATCTGCAAACAGGGACAATTTGACTTCTTCTTTTCCTAACTGAATACCCTTGATTTCTTTCTCTTGCCTGATTGCCCTAGCCAGAACTTCCAACACTATGTTGAATAGGAGTGGTGAGAGAGGGCATCCCTGTCTTGTGCCAGTTTTCAAAGGGGATTTTTCCAGTTTTTGCCCATTCAGTATGATATTGGCTGTGGGTTTGTCATAAATAGCTCTTATTATTTTGAGGTACGTTCCATCAATACCGAATTTATTGAGAGTTTTTAGCATGAAAGGCTTTTGACAAAATTCAACAGCCTTTTC
>NW_020256617.1:637-1058 GCF_003255815.1 Theropithecus gelada
AGTTTTTGCCCATTCAGTATGATATTGGCTGTGGGTTTGTCATAAATAGCTCTTATTATTTTGAGGTACGTTCCATCAATACCGAATTTATTGAGAGTTTTTAGCATGAAAGGCTGTTGAATTTTGTCAAAAGCCTTTTCTGCATCTATTGAGATAATCATGTGTTTCTTGTCTTTGGTTCTGATTATATGCTGGATTATGTTTATTGATTTGCGAATGTTGAACCAGCCTTGCATCCCAGGGATGAAGCGCACTTGATCATGGTGGATAAGCTTTTTGATATGTTGCTGAATCCGGTTTCCAGTGTTTTATTGAGGATTTTTGCATCGATGTTCATCAGGGATATTGGTCTAAAATTCTCTTTTTTTGTTGTGTCTCTGCCAGGCTTTGGTATCAGGATGATGTTGGCCTCATAAAATGA
>NW_020256618.1:0-1058 GCF_003255815.1 Theropithecus gelada
CAGGAATTGAACTCATCTCTGCAGCAAGCAGACCTAATAGACATCTATAGAACTCTCCACCCCAAATCAACACAATATACATTCTTCTCAGCACCACATCGTACTTATTCCAAAATTGACCACGTAATTGGAAGTAAAGCACTCCTCAGCAAATGTACAAGAACAGAAATTATAACAAACTGTCTCTCAGACCACAGTGCAATCAAACTAGAACTCAGGACTAAGAAACTCAATCAAAACCGCTCAACTACATGGAAACTGAACAACCTGCTCCTGAATGACTACTGGGTACATAACGAAATGAAGGCAGAAATAAAGATGTTCTTTGAAACCAATGAGAACAAAGATACAACATACCAGAATCTCTGGGACACATTTAAAGCAGTGTGTAGAGGGAAATTTATAGCACTAAATGCCCACAAGAGAAAGCAGGAAAGATCTAAAATTGACACTCTAACATCGCAATTAAAAGAACTAGAGAAGCAAGAGCAAACACATTCGAAAGCTAGCAGAAGGCTAGAAATAACTAAGATCAGAGCAGAACTGAAGGAGATAGAGACACAAAAAACCCTCCAAAAAATCAATGAATCCAGGAGTTGGTTTTTTGAAAAGATCAACAAAATTGACAGACCACTAGCAAGACTAATAAAGAAGAAAAGAGAGAAGAATCAAATCGACGCAATTAAAAATGAAAAAGGGGATATCACCACCGACCCCACAGAAATACAAACTACCATCAGAGAATACTATAAACACCTCTACGCAAATAAACTGGAAAATCTAGAAGAAATGGATAATTTCCTGGACACTTACACTCTTCCAAGACTAAACCAGGAAGAAGTTGAATCCCTGAATAGACCAATAGCAGGCTCTGAAATTGAGGCAATAATTAATAGCCTACCAACCAAAAAAAGTCCAGGACCAGATGGATTCACAGCTGAATTCTACCAGAGGTATAAGGAGGAGTTGGTACCATTCCTTCTGAAACTATTCCAATCAATAGAAAAAGAGGGAATCCTCCCTAACTCATTTTATGAGGCCAACATCATCCTGATACC
>NW_020256619.1:0-1058 GCF_003255815.1 Theropithecus gelada
TCCTTGAAGAGGTCCTTTACATCCCTTGTAAGTTGGATTCCTAGGTATTTTATTCTCTTTGAAGCAATTGTGAATGGAAGTTCATTCCTGATTCGGCTCTGTGTTTGTCTGTTACTGGTGTATAAGAATGCTTGTGATTTTTGCACATTAATTTTGTATCCTGAGACTTTGCTGAAGTTGCTTATCAGCTTAAGGAGATTTTGGGCTGAGACAATGGGGTTTTCTAAATATACAATCATGTCATCTGCAAAGAGGGACAATTTGATTTCTTCTTTTCCTAACTGAATACCCTTGATTTCTTTCTCTTGCCTGATTGCCCTAGCCAGAACTTCCAACACTATGTTGAATAGGAGTGGTGAGAGAGGGCATCCCTGTCTTGTGCCAGTTTTCAAAGGGAATTTTTCCAGTTTTTGCCCATTCAGTATGATATTGGCTGTGGGTTTGTCATAAATAGCTCTTATTATTTTGAGGTACGTTACATCAATACCGAATTTATTGAGCGTTTTTAGCATGAAGGGCTGTTAAATTTTGTCAAAAGCCTTTTCTGCATCTATTGAGATAATCATGTGGTTCTTGTCTTTGGTTCTGTTTATATGCTGGATTATGTTTGTTGATTTGCGAATGTTGAACCAACCTTGCATCCCAGGGATGAAGCCCACTTGATCATGGTGGATAAGCTTTTTGATGTGTTGCTGAATCCGGTTTGCCAGTATTTTATTGAGGATTTTTGCATCGATGTTCATCAGGGATATTGGTCTAAAATTCTCTGTTTTTGTTGTGTCTCTGCCAGGCTTTGGTATCAGGATGATGTTGGCCTCATAAAATAAGTTAGGGAGGATTCCTTCTTTTTCTATTGATTGGAATAGTTTCAGAAGGAATGGTACCAACTCCTCCTTGTACCTCTGGTAGAATTCAGCTGTGAATCCATCTGGTCCTGGACTTTTTTTGGTTGGTAGGCTATTAATTATTGCCTCAATTTCTTCTTTTTTTTAAAATTTATTTATTATTATCATACTTTAAGTTGTAGGGTACATGTGCATAACGTGCAGGTTTGTTAC
>NW_020256620.1:0-12302 GCF_003255815.1 Theropithecus gelada
TGCTCATATTTGGGTATAAAGTACTATCTCAAAAAAAAAAAAAAAAAAGAGTTTCATGTCCCTAAACATACCCAAAATATTTACCAATTGAAGTGTAAACCTGCTGCTTCCCTCTTCTGATAACAGTACACAGATTTCCTTTAAAAAAAAAAAAAAAAAAAGGCCCTCTCACCCACTCTCAGTCCATTTAGCCTGGGGAGGGCTGCGGCTGGGACAAGGGGAGTACACAACTCAGACCAGATCAACCAGGCACATTCCATCACCCTTCGCTGCAATAATTGGTTCAGGGATGGGCCCTAACCCCAAGCTAGGCTAATGAAATTTAATTCCAGGACTTTGGCTGAAACTATTGAAAGAGATAAACTTGCTTTCTTTTACATTCTTACCAAGTTAAGAATGTAAACTTGTAACTGCTAGAAACCATTATGGGGAGAACTTCCTGAGAATGTAGCCAGTACAGAGTAAGCCGCAGTTGGAAGGTGGAGAAAGAGAATCCTGATAACATTGAGTTGCTAGATCCAGCTCAGCCTGAAGCTAGCTCCCTGAGCTTTTCAATTATATGAGTCAACACATTTGTTTTCTGGACTGATATCCACTTGTGTGTTTCCATATGTATGGGTTCAGTCAAGGAAAAAAACCAAAATGTTATAACTTCTATGCATATATACAAACATAACGTGGCTTATGTTGTGCCCACTTAGCTTGTTATTGAGTTAGTGCTATCTTTAAGCATTTGTGTAGTTCATTTTCCAATTTCATAGCTGCACAAAGTGTTTTTAATTTCTGATCTATTTTACAGTGCTGTAGATTTAGTTGGGGGGGGGAGGTAAGGAAGAAAAGGTGGTTAATCTTTAAGGTGATTTTCATCAATGACCCCTTGTGTTTGAAATAAAATGATTTTGAGTAAGATGTATCCAAAGCCAGCAATTTTAACTTACCAGGCTAAGAAAATTTAAACCAGAAATCAACCCTGACATCTTTTACTTTGCCTGTGTGTTACAGCCTTCCTTTTGCCACTGAGGTCAGCAGCCCTTCAAGTCTTTCTAACAGGATAGTTTCTGGGCTATCATAAAAGACACTCCTGGTCTATGATATCTCAGCACAGTAAACCCATTACAGGCTGTTTTTCTGCAAGAATCTGATCAATAGATCTGTTTTCTGCAAGAATCTGATCAAAAAATCTCATCTGATCAGTGGTAGAGAAAGAACCAGCAGTGAGTCCTGATAAACCTTCTCTGGCATTGCTCATTTCCTCAAGTGCTATACATGGAACACACTTATTACTTTAGTCCTCTGCTATTAATAAGCCCTTCTTGAGGAAAAGCTAAAAGCTCTCATTCCATCCAGATGCAAGCAGTATGCAACACCAAGCACCTCTTTCCTGATGTTCTAGCAAAATTACTAACAGTGCATCATGACTCATGCATTCTCAAGCATTCCTCTCTGCACTAAAATCTGAATCCAGGGAATTTGGAGCAAGTTGCTTCTTGGCAACTGGCTTTTCAGAGACTGTAACTCACACCGTGGCTCTGCAGTATACAATCTCTCCTCACAGAGAAAGGCGGTCACCACTGAAACATTCGCTCAGGAGTTCAGTCGTACATCTTCAAAGTTCCTCAGAGAAATAATGCAATGCGGCTCACTGCAAGCCCGCAGCATCTTCAGAAGATGTGTAAACCAGTCCTTTCTTGCAGACTCCGTAATGCCACCACTCCACACGCAAGGAGGCAAAACAGCTTTCTTCTGTTAAGGTTCAGTGCGGAGAAATAAGCATGCACCAGGCAGCCTGACACGTGGAACCGAACGCTCAGACACAATACAATGATGTGTCTAAAATTTCTATCTGTTCCTTTTTCTACCAGAAACCCAATCTCTTGAGTACCCCACTTGCTCTGTGAAACTTGCCCCTCTGTCCTTTCTCTCTCTGTTCCTTTCCATAGTGATATTCTGGATAGTAAGTGCTTCTGAGAGGCAATAATAGTATTGGATAGCTTTAGTACATTTTTCAAGGAAAATATTCTGGAATCTTTGTGATAGAAAGTTTAGGAAAAAAATATTTCAACCGTCAAAACTTATATGAAGAGCTTTAACTAGAACCTACGCTACCCTACCCCATCTCACTCCCAAGTAAGGCTACGTTAAGGGGAATACCTGTTCAAAGGAAAAACAAGTATATGGGAAGCTATCGCCTCTGTCTTGGAATAAGTACTACCTGTTTGCATAAAATTACAGCAGGAAGAGGGAGAAAGTAAACCCCAGAAAGTGTGAAAAGGGCAGGGTGTTTCTAGAATACTGTTTTTCCTATGAAGTCTATTTTGGGGAGGGCAAGTAAGGGGAAGAGGTAAACGTTTTACTAAAAGTGTGGATGTTGATACAGAATGTTGTTAAGGAAAACACTGATTAGTCCAAAAGTTGCCTCTTATTCTTGAATTCATTTCAAATAAAACTTTCTGTTTAAGATCTTTGAAAGAATTTCTTTTTTTTCTCTCTCTCTCTTTTGAGACAGGGTTTCACTCTGTTGCCCTGGCTGGAATGCAGTGGTATGATCATAGCTCACTGAAAACTCAGACTTCTGAGGACAAACCAGCCTCCTGTGACAGCCTCCCAAGTAGCTGGGACTATGGTTGTGCACCTCCACATCCAGCTGATTTTTTTTTTTTTTTTTTTGAGACAGTCTTGCTCTGTCACCCAGGCTGCAGTGCAGTGGCATGATCTCGGCTCACTGCAACCACCACCTCCCAGGTTCAAGTGATCCTCCTGCCTCAGCCTCCTGAGTAGCTGGGATTACAGGTGTGCACCACCACGCCCGGCTAATTTTTGTATTTTTAGTAGAGACAGGGTTTCACCACGTTGGCCAGGCTGATCTCAAACTCTTGACCTCATGATTCGCCTGCCTTGGCCTCCCAAAGTGCTGGGATTACAGGCGTGAGTCACCGTGTCCAGCCCACACCCAGCTAATTTTTAAATGTTTTGTGGAAATGGGGTCTCACTACGCTGCCAGGCTGGTCTCAAACTCCTGGCCTCAAGCAATCCTCCTGCCTCGGCCTCTCAAAATGCTGAGATTACAGGTGTGAGCCACCATGGCCAGGCTTTAAAAGAAATTTCTACACGTTACCCTGATAGTTGGTTTGAGTTTTCTTTTGTTATTATGTAACTTCCAACTTTGAGGAAACTACTAGTATTTATAGGTAGTATTCACAAATCATGCAAATTGAAAACATAAAGAAACCTTTAGCTGCAATGTTCACATCACCACCTAGAGTGACTAATTTTTCCAAATTAGTAAAGGAAGTTAGAACAATGAGTCAGTGAGTGGATCACCCTAATGAATAAAAATAAAATTTATGTTTCTCCCAGATGGACTGTATTTTTAAAATATTTATTAAGGTTTATTAATTTTCTGCCTAGATCTTGTTAATAGTTTTTCTCCATATGTGTTTCAATTCTTCAGTATGTTATAGTGTTTATACATGCACAATCCAGTATTAAGTCATAGACATGGAATGGACCTTGATAGATAATCCAGACATACAAATAGTGAAGTATATTTTGATTTACTCAGGACTACAAATAGGCTAGCACCTTCTCTTGCCACACTTGAGAACCATTTCAACATTTAACACAACCTTTAAGAAAGAAAGATAGTCTGTGCTGCTCATCGAAATACCATCTACTAAACTATAAATACAGTGAAACCATTTATACGTCTGTTTTTTAGACCTTGTCAAATTTTACACTTAATTAGATTGGCATAGCAGGTCTGACTCTGTGTTAAGGAAATGCTCTTATTATAGACGGCAGCAAGTATATGAATCCACTTAAGCATTGTTTCTTTCTTTATTCAGCAAAGCTTCTGGAGCACCTACTATGTGTCCAGCACTGTTGTAAGTGCTGTGGTGACTGAAGAAGACATGGTCTCTGTCTTCAGAGAGATTCATCAGTATAGAGGTGGCTGTGTGAACAGCATCATGGTAAAGGCTTTCAAAAGCATGTGGGAATGGCTGCAGAGTGACTTGTGCACAAATTAGAAATTACAAGCCTCTAGTTTTTAGTTTGTTTGTTTGTTTTGAGACAGACTCTCAGTCGCCCAGACTGGAGTGCAGTGGTGCTATCTCAGCTCATTGCAAGCTCTGCCTGCCGGGTTCCTGCCATTCTCCTGCCTCAGCCTCCGGAGTAGCTGGGACTACAGGCGCCCGCCACCATGCCCAACTAATTTTTGTATTTTTAGTAGAGATGGTGTTTGCACCATATTGGCCAGGCTGGTCTCAAACTCCTGCCTTGTGATCCACCCGCCTCCGCCTGCCAAAGTGCTGGGATTACAGGTGTAAGCCACCACATCCAGCCACCTCTAGTTTTAAAGGGCAAAGAGTTAAGAACAAGAGAGGCAGCTGGGCTAATGATAAATAATCTTTCAAGCTAAAAAAAAAAAAAAAAAAAAAAAAGGCCGGGTGCAGTGGCTCATGCCTGTAATCCCAGAATTTTGGGAGGCTGAGGCAGGCGGATCACGAGGTCAGGAGATCGAGCCCATCCTGGCTAACATGGTGAAATCCCGTCTCTACTAAAAATACAAAAAATAGTGTGACCATAATCTTTCCTTGAAGACAAAAGTTGAAGTTTGAAGGGAAAGACGCTAAAAATCCTCAGGGAATCAGTTTAGTAGCAAAGCAATGTGCAGATTGAGAACACATAACATGTGCCATGAAAGAGTCTGTGGGGACTTAAACACCAAGGTTCAGGAGCTGCGTAGAAGCCCAAGTATATTTCACACAAGCCTAAGCAGATGAGTGCAGTGGAATCAAAGAGAATAATAAAGTCCCCTCTTAATTAGAGCAGCTGAGTCTTGTAACCCAGAAACCTTTTAATGCCAACCTGGCTTAAAGTCTCAGATTTCTCGTAGAAGTGGTCTGACTCCAAAAGAGTTAAGGATCCTTGAGTTCGATTTCCTTCCTTCTATTGCTTGTTGCAAATTCTAAAGGAAAATTGGAGCTGGAGGAAATCGTGATTACAAATAGATCAATTGTAAAGGTGCTATATTTGCCTAGGTATTTATATTTCTTTATGTTTTACTCTGGTGTAGTCCAACTGACTACACTATTCTTTAACACGTGTGCAAAGCCCGTGCAATTAAGAAATACATTTGTATAAAAATATATGTGATTAAAATTAATACTGTTTTTAACTCAGTTAATTATGCTTATGGGATTCTTGGCTCTTCGGCGGCTGAAGTACCATGAATCTGCACCCCCTCCACACACACTCATACCTGTAAAGGCAGCTTATCTTAAATGCAGGCAAGATGAAATAACAGGAACAGCTAACATCCGTTGATTTTTGCTATATGGCAGACACTGTATTAATTATTTTGCATGTTGTATTTTAATTAATTCTCTCAACTACCTCAGAATCTAGGAACCATAATTATCATCATTTTATATCTCAGGAAACTAAAAGGAAATTTGCACAAGTTCGCACAGTTGGCAAGTAGCAGAGCCAGAATTCCAGGCCACAGGAGATCTGACCCCAGAGCCCACTCTGTCCAGGATCACACGGTACAAATTTGCCTCTTTTTTTTTGAAATATAAGCAGCAGGAAGGTACTGTCTTCTGAGGAGCAAGAAGGAAAGGAAACTAATATGGGTTAGAAATGTGAAAGTGGAAAATGAATGGAAGTTGTGAAGAACAGAGAGACAAAGAGCAGAGCTCAAACAAGACACATAGAGGCGGGGCATGGTAGTTCATGCCTATAATCCCAGCACACTGGGAGACTGGGGCTGGAGGATTGCTTGAGGCCAGGAGGTGAAGACCAGCCTGGGCAACATAGTGAGACCTTCATTTCTTAAAAAAAAAAAAAAAAAAAAGAAAGAAAGAAAAGAAAAGAAAAGAAAAAGAAAATAAAAGAAAGAAAATTTTTAAAGGCACGTAACAAGAATGTCACTAAAAATAATTTAGTGAGGTTAGCCAGGGTTCTCTAGAAAAGTAGAACCAATAGGAGATAGATAGACACATGATAGATAGATAGGTAGGTAGATAGATAGATAGATAGATAGATAGATAGATAGATAGATAGACAGATAGAGATTAGATAGATAGATAGAGATTTATTATGAGGGGTTGGCTCAGGTGATTATGGAAGCTGATAATCACCTGCAAGCTGGAAGCCCAGGAATGTCAGTGGTATAGTTTGAATTCAAACACAAAGCCCCAAGAACCAGGGTAGCCAATGTTTGTAAGTCCCAGTCCAAGTCCAAGGCTAGAGAACTAGGAGCACGAATGTCCAAGGTTAGGAAACATGAATGTCCCAGCTCAAGAAGAGAGAGCAAATTAACTTTCTCCACCTTTTTACTCTGTTGGGTCCTCAGTGAACCGGACAATGCCCACTTGCACTGGTGAGGGCAAATCTTCTTTACTCAGTCTACTGACTCAAATGCCGATCTCCTCCAGAAGCATCCTCACAGATGCACCCAGAAATCACGTTTGACCAGCTACCTGGGCATCCTTTTGCCCAGTCAAGTTGACACATAAAATTAATTGTTACATTCCATGACTACCTTGCTCCCTTCCTATCTTGTTCCCCATCGTTGAACTCTCTTTATTTTATTCTATATACTTATCACAGCTTGTATTTTTGCTTCTTTTTAATCTTGATCACTTCCCACACTAGTAGTTCTGTTTCCCCTCAGGGTACATATAGCACAAAGCTACACCTTGCACATAATCCACATACAAGAAGCACTTATTGAATTAGTGATTGAATCAATCAGCTAATGTAATTTTCAAAACTAGAGGCTCTGTTCCCAATAATGTCTTTACCAGTCAACTATAATTTATGTTTGTTCTTCTCTAACAACAGGAGACACTACCTAGCACTTATTCTCATGGCTTTCATCTCTGCCTCTTGGGCTTGTAATTCATATTTGCATAGCAGTCAAGACCCAGGGGCATATGGAAAGGAGGAAGTTGCACTTAAAGAGGGAAGTATGGATCTCATTGAGATCAAAGAGAGACTATTTTTATTAGTAGCTTCTGTGCTACTTAAATTTGTCATTAAAATCATTTCAGAATCACCTCCTCAGAAGAGGTGAGCTTTTTTGAAGGAATACGTAGGAAAAAGGTGATGTCACATGGATAAGAGAATTTTGTTTCCACCATCTAGGGCCATGTGGAAGCACACGAGGAGGTGGAAGTATAAGGCAAGAGTGGGAGTGTTAAGCAGTTGTGATTTAAGAGCGTGGAGGTAGCAAATGTGGGAAGACGAGGGAATGACAGCACTCAGTTGAGCAGTGGGCTTAGCAATCTGGCAATAAACTGGGAGCTAACAAGGCCCACCTGGAGTGGTTAGTGACAAAAGAAACATTTGTAGCTCACCGAGAAGATTTAATTGAGGAGAAAATAATATGATGTTTGGCTGGCATGAAACTCATGCTGTATCTTGGACCCAACTTCTTTTGGGATTTTGAAACGGGCAAGAAATGACTGACATGTTTGTGCTTCTGGACTGAAAACTTGTTTCTTTGGTGATATTTTAGCACCCATGCCAGCATTATCGTTATTTGCTCCATACTGATTGTATCTTGATTTTCACGTTTCTTAACATGAGACATTTCATTATTACGATCTTTCTTATTAAAATTGTTTTATTTTATTATTTGATTAACTTTTTGGCACAGATGTACTTTTTATGCTAATCATAGATTTGTGCCTTTTTAACTTTTTATTTTCCATCTTTTTCATGATAGTTCAACTTTGCTTTGTTATTTTATTTTTTTGCTGTATACTTATAAAACCTGTCTTCCATATTTAGTCATAAAAGATTCATTCACCTTAGAGATTCCAATATTCATTTTTTTAAAAGCCTACAGTCCATCTGTTACCATCTCCTCAGATATTAAATTTTATTACCCTTTGTTGTTTCCTGCAACTTTTGGCAGAAAAGACTATTCTCCAATAAGCCCACTTACTTCATATGGCAAGAAATGTATCAAGTTTTTGTCAACATTTGCTATAGGGAAATTAAGCATGTCCAAACAATGTTTATAGTTACCACTTTTTATGTCATGGGTGCAGTGTGTAGGGTGGGGGATAAGTAGATCACAGATACAAAGGAAAGTCATGGAATTTGGAGTGCTGTATTAGTTTTCTATCACACTATAACAAATTACCACAACAATGGCTTAAAACAACATAAATGTATTATCTCACAGTTTCTGTAGGGCAGGCGTCTGGCATAGCTTAGCTGAGTCCTCTCCTCAGGGTCTAGGCTGCCATCAAGGCATTGGGTGGGGTGCATTCCTTTCCGAAACTCAGGACCTTCTTCCAGTCTCATGTGGTTGTTGGCACACTCTCATTCCTTGAAGCTGTAGGACTGGGGCTGGCTTTCAGCAAAGCCACTCGTGACTCCTAGAGACCATATACAGTTCCTTGCCATGTGGCCCCCTCACAGGCCTTTTGACGACATGATGCCTTGCCTCTCAAGGGCAGCAGGGCACCTCATCCATTCTCATAAGGTAGAGTCCCATAAAACCTAATGTATACTCACAAGAGTAACTGTCCCCATCATCTTTGTGGCACTAGGAGTCGATAAAGATCACCCTGACTCGGTGGACGCTCCTCTATTTCTCCTCTGGAGCTATGTCAGGGGAGGCCTAGAAGCCAGTAGAGGAGATTCAGGGCTTCCATGATCATCCATCATGCTATGGACTAAATTGTGTCCCCACAAAATTCCCATGTTGAAGCCCTAACACCCAAAGTGATTGTATTTGCAGATGAGACAGATAAAAAGGTAATTAGGGTTAAATAAGGTCATAATGGTGGGCCTCTGATATGATAGGATTAGTGTCCTTATAAAAAGGGACACCAAGCTGGGCGTGGTGGTTCACACCTGTAATCTCAGCAATTGGGAAGGATGAGGCAGGAGGATTGCTGGAGCCCAGGAGTTTGAGACCAGCCTGGGAAACCTAGGGAGATACTGTCTCTACAAAAAGAACCATTTTTTTTGTAGTTAGCTGGGTTTCGTGGCACACCAAACTGGTGGTACCAGCTACTTGGGAGACTGAGGTTGGAGGATCACTTTAAGCCTAGGAGGTCAAGGCTGCAGCCTGGGCATCAGATCAAGACGCTGTCTCAAGAAAAAAAGAAGGGACATCAGAGAACTAGCACATGTGCATGTGTCCTGCCAAGTTTCAGGTTCCAGCCCCAGTGGGTGGATGGGTAGTGGATAGCTGAAAGAACACTCGGGGGGCCATAAGCAGGTGAAATACGACTTTTATTATGTTGTCTCTCTGCCAGCCTTTGTCTCGGCTGCCCAATCCAGCTGCAGCCCTTCTCAGCAGCTGGCTCTGTGGCTCCTGCCACCCCTACGGCTTTTCCTTACAAGGTTAGCAGCTTCACTCTCTCTCTCTGCATGTGAGCTGTCACATGTACAGTGTCAGCATGGCAGTTATACCCTTTACAGACAACAGTGGCTCACAGTAAGTATGAGCTTACACAAACAGGTTATATAATGAGTGGAGCTGAGCGCCTGTGCTCCAAACTTGCTGAGTTACACTGGCCCAGATGTCTGCCTTGACCTATTCTTGACTAAAGCACATCTATTTTTCTTTTCTTTTTTTTTTTTTTTTTTTTGAGACGGAGTCTCACTGTGTCTCCCAGGCTGGAGTGCAGTGGCGTGATCTCGGCTCACTGCAAGCTCCGCCTCCCGGGTTCACGCCATTCTCCCGCCTCAGCCTCCCAAGTAGCTGGGACTACAGGCGCCCGCCACCGTGCCCGGCTAATTTTTTGTATTTTTAGTAGAGACGGGGTTTCACCATGTTAGCCAGGATAGTCTCGATCTCCTGACCTCGTGATCCACCCGCCTCGGCCTCCCAAAGTGCTGGGATTACAGGCTTGAGCCACCGCGCCCGGCCACATCTATTTTTCTTACAGCATTCTCTCTCTCTCTCTCTCTGTATCTCCTTTACTCACGTATCTGACAAAGGACTAGTACCTAGAGTATATAAAGAAGTGTCAGTTCTTTAAAAACTCAATGGTTCAAAACCAAACAACAGCAAAAATTCCAATTAGAAAGTAGACAAAGGACAATACATTTCACTCAAGAGGATATGTGAATGGCAACATGTACATAAAAAGATAGTCAACATCACTAGCTGTTAGGGAAATGGAAACTAAGACTACAATGTGCTATCACTACGTATCTATTAGACCAGCTAAAATGAAAAATAGTGACAACATCAAATGCTAACAAGGACACAGGGAAGATGGATCTTTCATACATTTACATTACTGATGGGAAAGTAAAATAGGACAACCACTCCGGACAACACTTTAGCAGTTGCTTTAAAATCTAAACATACGCTTACTCTGTGACTCAGCAATTGTACTCCTGAGCATTTATCTCAGAGAAATGAAAACTTACATCCACACAAAGACCTATACATGATTATTCATAGCAACTGGATTTTTTAATAGCCCCAAATTGGAAACAACCAAAATGTTCTACAATAGGTAAAGAGTTAAATAAATTCTGATACATTCATACCATGGCATATGATTCCACAATAAAAAGGAACAAACCATTAGCACATGCAACAACTTGGATAAATCTCAAAAGCATTATGCTGAGTGGGAAAAAAATAATCTCAAATGGAATACTTCATGATTCTATTCATGAAATGTTCTCAAAATGAAAAAATACTATAGTGATGAAGAACAAATTAATGGTTGACAGGGATTATGGATAGCGGGGAGGCAGGGTGTGTGTGTGACTATAAATCAGTAGCATAAAGGAGATCTTTATGGTGATGAAATAGATCTGTATCTTGATTGTGATGGTGGTTATATGAATCTACATATGTAATAAAATGACATAGAACTATACATGCATGTTATGACAGCGTCAATTTCCTGGTTTTGCTATGGTGCTATTGTTACATAAGATGTAACCAATAGGGAAAACTGGGTGATGAATACAGAGGTCCCCTCCGAACCATCATTGCAATTTGCCATCACTCTACAACTATTTCAAAAATAAAAAGTTTCAAAATTTGAAAATCTATGTGTGTTTATATACGTATGTATGTATCTATTTACTGGTAAAATTACTACAACCTTTAGGTGTTTTGTTTTAATGATTTTTGAAGCCACTAATTTAGGACAAGAATATTTCTGTACCTCTACTATATTACCTAGTCTGTGTATTGGTGGGATGACCTTGAGTAAACTCTCTGAACTTCTGTTTCGGTAGTTGTAAAATTGGGATAGTTATACTTTACATGCCCACTGAGTTTTTCTAAGGGCCAAACAAGGTAATGTGAAAACCCCAACCCTCAACCTGACAAATGACAGACACTGAGTGAAAATTAATTTCTTTCCTTCCTTCTTGTTTTTCTTTCACTTTGTACTGCATTACATGATGAATCCTTATTTTCACCTGGGTTTCAAGTACAATTCTGGCTCCATTATATCATGGTTTTCCCCTTTCTCTTTGATATAACACTTATTTTTTGGTCAAGGTACAGTGGCTTTAACTGAGAGAGTTTCTACAATTATGAACCTTCTTGAAGAGGACTTGCTTAGGTTTTGGGGGTTTTGTAAAATTCTTTTTCTTCCTTTTTTGAAAATTTCAGTTGCCCCTTTTCCAATGCTTTGCTTAGGTTTTTAAAGGAAATGATTTAGCTGGGTGCAGTGGCTCATGCTCCTGTAATCCCAACAGTTTGGGGGGCTGAGGCAGGAGGAAAGTCTGATGGGTAAAAAGAATGGAAGCTCTTTGTAGAAATGCTCATTCAAAGACTGGAGCAGGCGATGACTAAGATAAGCGTTTAGTATCTTTTTGTGCCATAAAGTAAGAAAATTATCCAGAACTAAGGGGATCATGTCTAAAGGAAACAGAAGCCTAATCATATGTATTTCCACAGGTTTAAAATGGTACAAATTGGGCATCAAAAAGAATTAGTAAGAAGGAGGCATCCAAGACAGTATAATCTCCTTAAATTCCCCGAAAAACATAAACAGCAACTAAAACAGCGAAACAGAAGACTCATGAGTGCTCTCTAACAAGAAATCTAGGTGACAAGTATTTTTGTGGTCCCCCAAGTACACAACACCGTCACCTACAGGATGTGAGCGGTATCCGTATTTGCATTGGAGGAAAAAGGTAATGACCAATGAGCTTCTAATGGTCTTGAGATCATGACAACAACAAAAACCACCATGTGGTACTCATTACAAAGTACAAGTTCATCTGAGAACAATGGCTGAAACTGAGAGGGCGGTCTGGAGGATAGAACTTATGGACAAGTTCATCTGAGA
>NW_020256621.1:0-3941 GCF_003255815.1 Theropithecus gelada
AGTTCAGAACCACCTAAGCCACGCTCAGAATCTTCCACTCTAATAGAGAAGGAGATGTAACGCCTTCTTCTGCCATGCCTCTGGGCCACAGAGAAGATCCCCACCGGACCCCCTCAGCTGCCCAGCGGCCCGAGCCGGATACCTTGACTCACCCCCTGGTTTGACACTGAGGTCGCGTCTGCTCACCACACGCCTCCTGCCCCCATCACCTCCCCGCTGCAGCCACCCCTCCCCAATCACTGCTGCAGTCACCCTACCATCACCCCTCCCCCACCATCCCTCTCCCCACCACCACCTCCCTGCAATCACCCCTCCCTGTCACCCCTACAGTTTCACCTCCTCCCCGTCACCCCTGCAGTCACGCTGTTCCCACCTCTGGTCCTCCAGGTGGCCATGTCTGCACACAGAGGTTTGGGGTGCTGTCCTCACTAAGCACTGGGCAGTGTTCCACCCCGTGCCAAGCAGGCAGCCCCCACGCCCCACACGCACCTTCCTTTCTCCATGAAGGGCTATGGCAAGGCCAGGCCACTATGCGCCCAGGGCACCCGGGGGCCACCTGTACCCAGCACAGGCGCGCTCATGGGCCCTGCTGGCTCCTTCTACCTTATTCCGGGAGGAACTGAACTGAGCTGAGCCAACACACACACCAGTACTCAGTTCCCTGCACGCTAACTGCAGCAGCTGCTGCTCTGGGACCAGAGGGGCTGTGGGGGGAACTGTGCAGCTGGCCGCCTCTTCCCACCCTCCGGTGACTACCCCGCAGGTCACACGCCAGCCCTCTGCCCTTCTCCACCAAGGCACCCCTGCCGGCAACTGCTAGGGCTGGAGAAGCAGCCTCCGGGTGGGCAGGGACCTCCAGGCAAGGAACTCCACAGCAACGGGGATGCCTTCCGGGTGGGAAGCCCACGCCGGGCAGAAGCTCCACAAGGAAAAAGCCAGTGACTTCCCAAAGCCAGTGCAGAAGGCGGCAGGAGCCCCACATTAACTACCACGGACCACAGCCGGGACCGCCCGGTGCTGCCGTGCCGGGTCGCAGGCTCCTTCTATCCTGACAAACGGGTTCAAATCTTTGCTTTGCCTTTTTTGGAGAATATAAACTCGAAAAAATGACTCCATCTCTCCGCATGTCAGTTTGATCCTCAGTAAGGTGGGGCACCTCCTGCCTGGCAGGACTGTGCCGCTGGTGGGCACCAAACAGGTAACAAGCGTCTCCTGAACGGGGCCCCCCGAGGTGCTGTGGCCGCCCGCGCAGTCACTCCAGGTTACAGTACAGGACGTTTGGCAAATTATGCACACGTGGCAGAAACGGAGGCTGGGAGACACCAAGCCCCTCTGCCCAACACCAGGGCAAAAGCCGAGAGGCTGGGCCTCTGCCAGGCCCCCAGGGCTTTGCCCCCACTCCCGGGCCTAGTATGGGCGGAGGGAAAGGCAGGCCAGGGCTGCAGCCAGTGTGGCGCATCCGTGCAGGGCCCAGGGGGAACCGCAGGACCCACACAAAAGGGAGGCGCCCTCCTGAGGAGCCAGAACTCAGCCAGGCGCGGTCTTGAAAATACTGACACGGACTTGTAAGGACCCCGTGTCGACAAACGACAAGCGACTTCCTGCCAACAATGCCAGTGGCCTGTCCTGAGGGGTCCGACTAGCTTTGTACGTGACCTCAGGTAACTGTTCACAGCTACAGAAGGAACGAGCCCCCCGGGGGGACACGGTCGAGGACCCTGACAGCCCGTGACACGGGGGCGGTTTCTGCCACGTGGGGCTGTGCTGGGGGCATTCCATGTGGCTGACACAGGTCCTGGCGGGGAACCCTTCCAAAGCAGCTCTAACTCGGCAGACATGGGGTGCATCTCTCAGCCCGCCAGTGCCACCCAGCTCAGGCCAGGGCAAACCCACTGGGGATCCGAGGAATGAGCCTGGACACCCCGAGGAGAGCAGACGCTAACCGACAGAGACAGAGACCGTCAGCCAGAGTGCGCAGTCCTAGCGCAGGGCCCTGGGTGGCTCCCGAGCTTTCGGGTTTCAGCTCCAAAGTGGACGGGCTCCCTGGTGTGGGGGGGGGCCCCTGGTATGGGGAGGCCCCCTGGTGTGTGGGGGGCCCTCTGGTGGGGGGAGGCCCCTGGGTGTGGGGGGGCCCCTGGTGTGGGGAGGCCCCCGTCACCCCTGAACTTTAGTAATCTCTCTGCAAACAAGAAGGCCGGATCACACAGACTCCGTAATTCCTGCTGAATGTTTCCAAAACACGAAAGCACCCAGTGAGGGAGAGAGGAAAGCAAACCACAGTGTCCTCCTCCCGCCCCTAGTTATACCCCAGGTCCTTGGAAGGATTCGCCATGGGTAGAGGCGCCTTTCAGCTGGGACAGCCACAAGAGGCTTCTCTCAGGGACAGGAGAAGGAAGCGCGGCACAGGCCGCTCCCTTGGGGCCCGGGATGGCCAGAGCCCGCTACTCACAGTGCCGCTCCGTGCCCGCTGCGCTGGGCCGAGCTCTGGTGATGTGCTCATCAACCCGGAGCTGCCTGCATAGTTCTCTCCCCAGCTGTACTGGTTGGGATCTGGAAAGCAGAGAGTCAGGTCACCTGTGTTAACCTTGTCCTTCATTCAAAAGCAAGAGAGTGGAGGAGGAAAGGGTATAAAAACCGATTAACTAAATTGTTAAAACGTCAGACATGCCTGCTGCTGTCACTTTCTGAGGACTCACGCTCCCCACCCCACCTCCACCCTGGGCCGCTCTGACCCAGAGCACAGGCCCAGACCACAGCTGAGGCCCAACGCTGCTCAGGGGCACCAGCACCGCGACTCACTGTCCTGCTCGGCTCCTTTCAGGAACGCTCCGATGGCTCCCAGGTAGCCTTCGTGCCTCAGAAACAGCGCTTGCACTTCCCCCTGCCATGGCCAAAGCACACGTGCCGCTGTCGGCCCCACACAACACCCGATGCCTCCGCAAACCAACTCAACACGGGTAGGCCTCGCACTGCGCAGCCCAAACCCTCCAAGACGCATCCACCGCATACTTGCCGGTGGAATCGCGCCTGGAGCCAGAGGGCGGGCTGCTGTTTGAAGAAAGCTAAGGGTGAGATAGCTTCTCCCATGCGGCGAGTCCCTAGCCCACAAGTCTCTGCATCGGGGACGTGGGTGGGCGCCCCTCTGCAGGGGCACAGGCACCCTGACCCCAGCGCAGATCGGCGGACTCCCCCAGAACTCTCTAGAATGCTCATCACTGGTGATTTGCTCAGACTCAGGCGGCCACGGTGCCACAAAATGTAGGCTCCCCAGAACCAGCCAGAAGAGAGGGGTGCTGGCTTCTCGGCCACCCGCCTTCCAGGCTCCCCGGCCTCTCGACCTCCCTGGGCTGCTGCGGTCTCTGACCAGCATGACTGATTTTGAAGACCCTGGGGGTCCACGTCAGAGGCTGGGGAGGGCGGCGCGCCCGTTACCTTGGAGAAGAAGTTGATGCTGTAGGTGATGGTGCGCATGGTCACGGGGTGGCCCCGGATGAAGAAGCCTCCAAAGTACACGCGGTCCAGGCTGTGCAGCCGCGCGTGGAGACAGGCCAGCTGCCCGATGTCGTTGCTGATCATGTGCAGCAGGCTCTTGGCCATGTCTTCCTTGGAGAACTCTGGAGAAAGGAAGGAAAATGCGCTCGCGTCCAAGCACAGCAAGTGCCTGATGTGACAGCAAGCGGGAGCGGAAGGGGAGAGAGAGCTGAGTGGGAGGGCATGGGGGAGAGAGCTGAGCGGGAGGGGAGAGAGAGTTGAGCGGGAGGGGAGGGGGAGAGAGAGCTGACTGGGGGAACCGGAGCCCCAGTGTGGGAGGCTGCATATGATGCGTGGGAGGGGAGGGGAGAGAGAGCTGAGTGGGGGAACCAGAGCCCGAGCAAGGGAGGGGAGGGGAGGGGGGGGCCGGGGGGGGGGACCGGAGCCGGGGCGGGGGGGGGGAGGGAGAG
>NW_020256621.1:3994-7127 GCF_003255815.1 Theropithecus gelada
GGGAGGGGAGGGGAGAGAGAGCTGAGTGGGGGAACCAGAGCCCGAGCATGGGAGGGGAGGGGAGGGGAGAGCTGAGTGGGGGAACCTGAGCCCGAGCATGGGAGGGGAGAGAGAGCTGAGCGGGGGAACCGGAGCCCAAGCGCCGGAGGGGAGGGGAGAGAGAGCTGAGCGGGGGAACCGGAGCCCGAGCGCCGGAGGGGAGGGGAGAGAGAGCTGAGTGGGGGAACCGGAGCCCGAGCGCCGGAGGGGAGGGGAGAGAGAGCTGAGTGGGGGAACCGGAGCCCAAGCGCCGGAGGGGAGGGGAGGGGAGAGAGAGCTGAGCGGGGGAACCGGAGCCCCAGCGTGGGAGGCTGTGTGTGATGCCTGAATCATTCCTGGACGGATTAGGCTTTGTTTTCAGAGAGAAAAAAACCCGAATCGCTTTTCCTAACTCAGAGGAACTGTTTTTCCCTCCAAAACCAAGACCACGGTGTTTATTCGCCAACATTCTGAGCACTCGGCCTGCGCCATGGTGACTCGGCAGGAAGAGGATGCAGGACCCCGACTCTCCAGGGAGTGGGTGTGGGAAAGTTAACAATGGGGGAAGCTCCTGTCCCCAAGACCCCAAGTGTCCCCACCCCCCTTCTCTCTGGCGGCAGAGGCCAGGGCTGGCACCTTGGTCGGCGGTGGCTGACTTCCCGAAGCTGCTGGCGATGAGGTTGCCGCTCAGCCCGAGTGTCTGGTGGGCACCACCGTAGACGTCCCGCACCAACATGTCCACGTTGCTGTGCTGGCCCCTCGAGGCCAGGTGCAGGAGTTCGTCAAACTTCTGCGGGACACGGCGAGGGGGCAGGTGAGGCGCCGGAAGCTGCTGGAATCCCCACGACCCCAGAAACCAAGCCCACGGGAGGAGGCACACGTGGGCAGAGGGTGAATGGGCCCTCATCATGCGGGACCAAAGGCAGGAGGCAGCCAGGGGGACCCTCAGGCCACCCAGTCAGGAGCAGCTCTGGCTGCTGGGACACCCGTCCTTCAGGGCGCAGAGCCGAGCCGCAGAGGCCAGAGACCCGCCGAAGCGAGTCAGGAGGGAGGCCCGGAAGCAGCTTTTGCACCTCCCAGCCACAGGCCTTTGGAGGACAGGAAGTGGACATCTCTGTAGACCCCGGAGGGCCTCTGGCAGCCGCCACGTACCTTCGTTTTGGTGAGCAGAGCCCCGAGCCCCCAGAAGGTGCCGCCTCCGATGGAGCTGCCGCCGACCCACTCGAACCTGTCCTCCGTCTCCACCTGCAGCAGAGCCAGGGCAGGTGTGTGCACAGCAGACCCTCAGCCACACAGGTCCCCCCCACCATCCCCGCACCGTGTGCTGCGCTGCGCTGGGGCGAGCCCCGCCCCCACCCCAGAACCGCCAGTGGGCGGACTCTCTCGATGGCAGAGCCTGGGGGCGCTGATGCCCCTCCCACAGCGGCTCTGAGCTCAAGGCTTCACCCCCCACCCACTGGGCCCCAGTCCTGGCTCCTGCTCCTGCACACAGCTTCACAAACTGTGGCTGAACCATCCACTCATTCATTCACGAAGCCTGGCCTCACCTTCACAATGGAGACTCCAGAGCCAATATTGACAAGAAGATAGGGGAAAATGTGGGGGTGGTTGGTCTGGAACCGGAACTCAGGGTCGGAATCCTTCTGGTACACGAAGGCCTCGTGGGGGATGTTCTTGAGCACAAAGTTGCACCCCTTAATCAGGCATGTCATCACATCCTCCTTGTCGACTCTGAAAAGAAAGTGCCAACCCCTGAAAGAGTACAGACCACAGACGGGTGTAGCACGCAGGCCTGCCCGGCCCAGAGGGGCAGCCGGGCCCAGTACAGACCACAGACGGGTGCAACATGCAGGCCTGCCCGGCCCAGAGGGGCAGCCGGGCCCGTGCATGATCCGAGGCACGATCGGACGCACGAGCACCAGGGACTTGGGGCAGCCACATGTTCCTTCCTCGCCCTCGAGGTCCCCACTCACTTCAGCCGCAGCTTCTCTTCGATGAGGTCCTTGAACTTGTAGGCCCCGCCCCCGGTCGCCTGGATGACCTTGGTCTCTGTGTTGACGAGATGGTCTTTGATGAAGTCCAGGCAGGCTTCGATGTAGGTATTCTCAAACTTAATGAAGTGCAGTCGAGCAGTGATCTCTTCTTGAACTGAGATCTCGTAGGGCGGCTCGTGATCACGTTCTGTGTCCTGGAAAAGAGAGTAGGGGAGGCTGCATGAGTGTGGGGCACCGTGCTGGGCTGGGCCGGGCACACCCTGCCCTAGCGGAGCTGGCCGTTCACACCAGCCTTCAACCAGGCAGGGCTCTGAGGCAGAATCCTGGGCAAGAGGGAGGAGCCCAGGACCGTGGCGACCTCAGGGCCACCCAGCAGGAGCAGAAGCCTCCCCCAGCGGGAGCACGGGCAGACACAGGTTCCTGAAAAGGGTCTTACAGGGACACGGTGGAAGGCAGGGGAGGTTGTCCGTGCTAGAAACTCCCAGGACATGGAAGCCGAGGTCTGCGGCAGCAGAGGGGTGACTGAGTGACAAGTGCCAGGTTCAAGATGACAGAGGAGCGGCTGCCCCGCCCCGGGAGGTCACGGCGCAGGCTCACCTTTCCCGAGTGGTCGAAAGACCGCACCTTGGCGACTTTGTGCTGCACTGTTGAATAGTAGGCCAGCTTGGTTAGCGACCCGCCTGCAGGGGAGACATACACCGGGCAGAATTCAGGACCAGGACAGAGCGGGGCTGGGGGTCCACATCCCCCACGCTCTTTGGGTGTCTTGGAGACTAAAATCTCTGTGGATGAGGGGTTTGGGGCTACTGGAATTTAAAAACCCTGTGGGCGCAAAAGAGACGACGGGAAAATGAACGATCAAATCTACACTTTTCTTTTTCCAAATTCTGCTCCTCCTCAGCTCCCTGGCCAAACTGAGTTCAAGAGGTCCCACTTCCCCATGGCACCAAGTCCTGCAGATGAAAGGGAGAGCTGTCTTGCTTTGGGTAACCTTGGTTATCCTCATTGCTTCAAGAAAATTCAGTTTCAAGTGATCTTGCTAATGACCCAAAGCGAAAAGCTGACAAATCCAGGCGTTTTAAGAAGTACACCCTCGTTTTAAGAAGTACACCCTCGTTTTA
>NW_020256622.1:0-1058 GCF_003255815.1 Theropithecus gelada
GTGAGAGTGTGTGTCTGTGTGTCTGAGAGGGAGTGTGTGTGTGTATCCGTGTGTGTGTCTATGTGTGTATCTGTGTGAGAGTGTCTGTGTGTCTGAGAGGGAGTGTGTGTATCCGTGTGTGTGTCTATGTGTGTATCTGTGTGTGTCTGTGTGTGTATCTGTGTGTCTGTATGTATGAGGGTGTGTCTATGTGTCTCTGTGTAAGGGGGGGTGTGTGTGTGTGTGAGGGTGTGTGTGTGTGTGTATCCGTGTGTGTGTCTCTCTCTGTGTGAGAGTGTCTGTGTGTGTCTCTATGTGTGTCTGTGTATTTTGTGTGTGTCTGTGCATGTGCGTGTGTGTGTCTGTGTGTATTTGCCGAATGGGGTTCCCAGCACAGGGAATGGGGATCTCTTTGTGACTTACTTTTAAAGCCTGCATTTTCCTGGACACTGAAGGTGTCCCAAAGACCCTGGCCTCCTTCCTGAGCCTCATCCACTGACCTGAGACAGTGGCTGGGAAACAGGCCTGGGGCTGAGGGTGAGGCCACCAGGTTTGACCAGGAATGAGTCAGAAATGTTGCGGACTTGAAGAAGGCCAGCTGGAGGTCTTATTTTCAGCAGTCCCTGCGGAGGGCAGGAAGGTTGGCAGAGGAGATGGCGTGAGCTCATGCCCAGTAGGACCACCGTGGCCCAGTAGGTCCCACAGAACAATTTCCTCTCCCGTCTCCTGCCTTTACTCAGGCCTCATATGGCCAACGACTGTGGCTTATCTGAAGCAATGTCTGTGTGCAGGGAAAATTCCAGTTCTCTTCCACAGCTCACACAGAACTTCTGGCACCAAATATGTGGGTTTTTCCACACTAAGCAATTCTCCAATTCTCTGCAGATACCAACTGGGCGTCCTGTAACTCAATCCAACTCCCTCAGGCGGAGGGCTGCTGCAGTATTCCATAAGACCATTTCCCATGTCAGACACCAACTGCAGGTGGTCGGTCCCCAGGTGACCCATGCTTCTGTCCCACTTGGCTATAAGTAAGAGGTTCCCAGAACCCCCTCCTTAGATTCAATCATTTGCCAGAA
>NW_020256623.1:0-1058 GCF_003255815.1 Theropithecus gelada
AAGGAAGGAAGGAAGGAAGGAAGGAAGGAAGGAAGGAAGGAAGGAAAAAGTAATGTTCAGAAACACATAGCTGAAAAATTAAACATTCTTACTAACTAAATTTAGCCAAAGAAAAATGCAAAAATCTTCTAAATAGAAACGCCAGTATTCAGAATATATGTAAAGCTACATATATATACACATACACACCTTCTTTGAGGAAGAGATGTAAAAATAACCGAAGAAGAAATATAATAAGCAAATTAAATACGTGGGCAAATATATACTTCCAAAACAACATATGACAGTGTAGCCAGAAATGTATTTCTACATAAGCATATTTAAAGCATTCAGTAAAATGGTTTATAATTCATTACACACTAGAATATAAACAAGCAAACAGAAAATGTGAAATGAAAAAAGTAGGCATGGATTTTATTGAATTCATAAGTTGAAGTAGAGAAAACTAAATATGTTAACACATATTAATTTATTAAATTAAATATACTAAATATATTAAGGAATCACAAATTACATAGAATACAATACATAAAATGGAGATAGAGAAAGCACACAAAAGAGGTTAATGGAAGTAAGATCAAATGGAAATCTTCAACCAGGTCTAGTAGGAGTTCCTGAAAGAGAAATAGCAGATGAGCAAACTTAGCAGAGACAATAGTCAAGAAAACAGGGAGCCAGGTGCAGTGGCTCATTCCTGTAATTCCAGCACTTTGGGAGGCCAATGCAGGCAGATCATGAGATCGGGAGTTCAGAACCAGCCTGGCCAACAGAGTGAAATCCCATCTCTACTAAAAATACAAAAATATTAGTCAGGATGTGGTGGTGGACGACTGTAATCACAGCCACTTAATTACTTGAACCTGGGAGGCAGAGGTGCAGCGAGTTGAGATTACACCACTGCACTCCAGTCCGGATGACAGTGCGAGACTCCATCTGAAGGAAAAAAGACAGAAAGAGAGAGAGAGAGAGAGAGAGAGGAGAGAGAGAGAAGAGAGAGAGAGAGACAAATAAAAGGAAGGAAGGAAGGAAGGAAGGAAGGAAGGAAGGAAGGAAGGAAG
>NW_020256624.1:0-1057 GCF_003255815.1 Theropithecus gelada
CTCAGATTCCACAGAAATAAGACTAGCAAAGAGATCCAGGAAATACAGATGTAACTCTGTGAGATGAATTAACACAACACTAAGCAGTTTCTCAGAAAGCTTCTTTCCAGATTTCATCCGAGGATATTTCCTTTTTCAACATAGCCCTCTATGGGCTTCCAAATATCAGTTTGCCAATTCCACAAGAACTGTCTGAGCGAATGGCTTCTTGAGGGGAAAGTTGTAACTCTGCGAGATGATTTCACAGAACACAAAGAAGTTTCTCAGAAAGCTTCTTTCTCTTTGTTATCGGAGGATATATCCGGTGGCCCTATAATCGTCAAAGGGATCCGAAATATCTGTTCACAGATTCCACAGAAATAAGGCTAGCAAAGAGATCCACGAAATACAGATGTAACTCTCTGAGATAAATTAACAGAACTCTAAGCAGTTTCTCAGAAAGCTTCTTTACAGATTTCATCCGAGGATATTTCCTTTTTCACCATAGCCCTCTATGGGCTTCGAAATATCATTTTGCCAATTCCACAAGAACTGTCTTACCGAAAGGCTTCTTGAGGGGAAAGCTGTAACTCTATGAGATGATTTTACAGAACACAAAGAAGTTTCTCAGAAAGTTTCTCTCTCTTTGTTATCGGACGATATTTCCTTTGGCCCTATCGTCTTCAATGGGATCCATAATACCTGTTCTCAGATTCCACAGAAATAAGGCTAGCAAAAAGATCCACGAAACACATATGTAAATCTGTGAGATGTATTAACAGAACGCTAAGCAGTTTCTCAGAAAGCTTCTTTCCAGATTTCATCCGAGGATATTTCCTTTTTCACCATAGCCCTCTATGGACTTCCAAATATCACTTTGCCAATTCCACAGTAACTGTCTTAGCGAAAGGCTTCTTGACGGGAAACCTGTAACTCTGTGAGATCATTTCACAGAACACAAAGAAGTTTCTCAGAAAGCTTCTGTCTCTTTGATATGGCAGGATATTTCCTTTGGCCCTATAGTCTTCAAGGGGATCCGAAATATCAAAGAGAAAGAAGCTTTCTGAGAAACTTCTTT
>NW_020256625.1:0-1057 GCF_003255815.1 Theropithecus gelada
AATTCTTTGTATTTTTAGTAGAGACAGGGTTTCACTGTGTTGGCCAGGCTGGTCTTCAACTCTTGATCTCAGGCGAACCACCTGCCTCAGCCTCCCAAAGTGCTGGGATTACAGGCGTGAGCCACCGCACCTGACGTTTTGTTTCATTTTTATTTTTTTATTTTTTTATTTTTTATTTTTGAGATGCAGTCTCACTGTGTCACCCAGGCTGGAGTGCAGTGGCACGATCTCGGCTCACTGCAAGCTCTGCCTCCAGGGTTCACACCATTCTCCTGCCTTAGCCTCCCAAGTAGCTGGGACTACAGGCATCTGCCACCACGCCCAGCGAATTTTGTTGTATTTTTAGTAGAGATGGGGTTTCACCGTGTTAGCCAGGATGGTCGTTTCATTTTTATTTTTGAGACACGGTCTTGCTCTGTCACCCAGGCTGGAGTGCAATGTCGCGATCTCAGCTCACTGCAATCTCTGCCTCCTGCGTTCAAGCGATTCTTGTGCCTCAGCCTCCCAATTAGCTGGGACTGCAGGCGCACGAAACCATGCCTGGCTTTTATTTTTTAGAGGTGGGGTCTCACTATGTTGCCCAGGCTGGTCTCAAACTCCTGGGCTCAAGCAATCCCTGGGCTCTTCCTCCCAAAGTGCTGAAATTACAGATGTGAACCACTGTGCCCTGCCTGATTGTTTGTTTGTTTGTTTGTTTTTTACCAGCCTGATAATCTTGGTCATTTAGTCCACATGAATTTTGGGCTTTTGGCCTGTAGAACTATGAGAAAACACATTTCTGTGGTGTGCAGTTAACATTTAGTTTGTGGTACTTTGTTCAGCAACCCCAGGGAACTAAAGCAAGTGACTGCAGGTCTGGTCGCCTTCCTCGGTGCCTGTGCCTTGGGTTGGTTCTGTCGAAGCAGGAAGACAACTGGCAGAGATGGGATGAAGTAACCAAAAGAAAAGGAAGGGCCGGACGCGCTGGCTCATGCCTGTAATCCTAGCACTTTGGGAGGCCAAGATGGGCGGATCACGAGGTCAGGAGATCGAGACCATCCTGGCTAACACGGTGAAA
>NW_020256626.1:0-1057 GCF_003255815.1 Theropithecus gelada
ACTGTAACTCTGTGAGATGATTTCACAGAACACAAACAAGTTTCTCAGAAAGCTTCTTTCTCTTTGTTATCGGAGGATATTTCCTTTGGCCCTATAGTCTTCAAAGGGATCGGAAATATCTGTTCTCAGATTCCACAGGAATAAGGCTAGCCAAGAGATCCAAGAAATACAGACGTAACTCAGTGAGAGGAATTAACAGAACACTCAGCAGTTTTTCAGAAAGCTTCTTTCTCTTTGTTATCGGAGGATATTTCCTCTGGCCCTATAGTCTTCTAAGGGATCCGAAATATCTGTTCTCAGATTCCACAGAAATAAGGCTAGCAAAGATTTCCACGAAATACAGATGTAACTCTGTGAGATGAATTAAAAGAACACTCAGCAGTTTGCCAAAAAGCTTCTTTCCAGATTTCATCTGAGGATATTTCCTTTTTCACCATCGCCCTCTATGGGCTGCCAAATATCACTTTGCCAATTCCACAAGAATTCAATTAGCGAAAGGCTTCTTGAGGGGAAAGCTGTAACTCTGTGAGATGATTTCACAGAACACAAAAGGTTTCTCGGAAAGCTTCTTTCTCTTTGTTATCGGAGGATATTTCCTTTGGCCCCGTAGTCTACAAAGGGATTCGAAATATCTGTTCTCAGATTCCACAGAAATAAGGCTAGCAATGAGATCCACGAAAGACAGATGTAACTCCGTGCGATGAATTAACAGAAAACTGAGCAGTTTCTCAGAAAGCTTCTTTCCAGATTTTATCTGAGGATATTTCCTTTTTCACCATATCCCTCTATGGACTTCCAAATATCACTTTGCCAATTCCACAAGAATTGTCTTAGCGAAAGTCTTCTTGAGGGGAAAGCTGTAACTCTGTGAGATGATTTCACAGAACACAAACAAGTTTCTCAGAAAGCTTCTTTCTCTTTGTTATCAGAGTATATTTTTTGGCCCTATAGTCTTCCAAGGGATCCGAAATATCTGTTCTCAGATTGCACAGAAATAAGGCTGGGAAAGAGATCCACGAAATACAGATGTAACTCTGTGAGATGAATTAAAAAAACA
>NW_020256627.1:0-1057 GCF_003255815.1 Theropithecus gelada
CAGATGAAATCTGGAAAGAAGCTTCCTGAGAAACGACGGAGTGTTCTCTTAATTCATCTCACAGAGTTACATCTGTATTTCGTGGATGTCTTTGCTAGCCTTATTTCTGTGGAATCTGAGAACAGATATTTCGGATCCCTTTGAAGACTATAGGGCCAAAGTAAAAATCCTCCGAAAACAAAGAGAAAGAAGCTTTCTGAGAAATTTCTTTGTGTTCTGTGAAATCATCTCACAGAGTTACAGCTTTCCCCTCAAGAAGCCTTTCGCTAAGACAGTTCTTGTGGAATTGGCAAAGTGATATTGGGAAGCCCATAGAGGGCTATGGTGAAAAAGGAAATATCCTCAGATGAAATCTGGAAAGAAGATACCTGAGAAACGGCTGAGTGTTCTGTTAATTTTTCTCACAGAGTTACATCTGTATGTCGTGGATCTCTTTGCTAGCCTTATTTCTGTGGAATCTGAGAACAGATATTTCGGATCCCTTTGAAACTATAGGGTGAAAGAAATATCCGCCGATAAGAAAGAGAAAGAAGGTTTCTGAGAAACTTTTTCGTCTTCAGTGAAATCATCTCACAGAGTTACAGCTTTCACCTCAAGATGCCTTTCGCTAAGACAGTTCTTGTGGAATTGGCAAAGTGATATTTGGAAGCCCATAGAGGGCTATGGTGAAAAAGGAAGTATCCTCAGATGAAATCTGGAAAGAAGTTTATGAGAAACTGCTGAGTGTTCTGTTAATTAATCTCACAGTATTACATCTTTATCTCGTGGATCTATTTGCTAGCCTTATTTCTGTGGAATCTGAGAACAGATATTTCGGATCCCTTGGAAGACTATAGGGCCAAAGGAAATATCCTCCGATAACAAAGAGAAAGAAGCTTTCTGAGAAACTTCTTTGTGTTCTGTGAAATCATGTCACAGAGTTACAGCTTTCCCATCAAGAAGCCTTTCGCTAAGACAGTGCTTGTGGAATTGGCAAAGTGATATTTGAAAGCCCATAGAGGGCTATGGTGAAAAAGGAAATATCCTCTGATGAAATCTGGAAAGAAGCTTTCTGAGA
>NW_020256628.1:0-1058 GCF_003255815.1 Theropithecus gelada
CTTTTTCACCATAGCCCTCTATGGTGAAAAAGGAAATATCCTCAGTTGAAATCTGGAAAGAAGCTTTCTGAGAAACTGCTTAGTGTTTTGTTAATTCATCTCACAGAGTTACATCTGTATTTGGTGGATCTGTTTGCTAGTCTTATTTCTGTGGAATGTGAGAACAGATATTTCGGATCTTTTTGCAGACTATAGGGCCAAAGGAAGTATCCTCCGATAACAAAGGGAAAGAAGCTTTCTGACAAACCTCTTTGTGTTCTGTGATATCATCTCACAGAATTAAAGCTTCCCCTCAAGAAGCCTTTCGCTAAGACAGTTCTTGTGGAATTGGCACAGTGATCTTTGGAAGCCCATAGAGGGCTAGGATGAAAAAGGAAATATCCTCAGATGAAATCTGGAAAGAAGCTTTCGGAGAAACTGCTCTGTGATGTGTGACCTCCACTCTCAGAGTTACATCTGTATTTCGTGTATCCCTTTGCTAGCCTTATTTCTGTGGAATCTCAGAACAGATATTTCGGATCCCTTTGAAGACTACATTACCAAAGGAAATATCCTCCGATAACAANTTCGCTAAGACAGTTCTTGTGGAATTGGCACAGTGATCTTTGGAAGCCCATAGAGGGCTAGGATGAAAAAGGAAATATCCTTAGATGAAATCTGGAAAGAAGCTTTCGGAGAAACTGCTCTGTGATGTGTGACCTCCACTCTCAGAGTTACATCTGTATTTCGTGTATCCCTTTGCTAGCCTTATTTCTGTGGAATCTCAGAACAGATATTTCGGATCCCTTTGAAGACTACAGTACCAAAGGAAATATCCTCCGATAACAAAGAGAAAGAAGCTTTCTGAGAAACTTGTTTGTGTTCTGTGAAATCGTCTCACAGAGTTAAAGCTTTCAACTAAAGAACCATTTCGCTAAGACAGTTCCTGTGGAATTGGCAAAGTGATATTTGGAAGCCCATAGAGGTCTATGGTGAAAAAGGATATATCCTCAGATGAAATCTGGAAAGAAGCTTTCGGAGAAACTGCTCTGTGATGTGTGACTTCCACTCACAGAGTT
>NW_020256629.1:0-1057 GCF_003255815.1 Theropithecus gelada
GAGACTTAGACTCCCATACAATAATAATGGGAGACTTCAACACTCCACTGTCAACATTAGACAGATCAACGAGACAGAAAGTTAACAAGGATATCCAGGAATTGAACTCAGCTCTGCAGCAAGCAGACCTAATAGACATCTATAGAACTCTCCACCCCAAATCAACAGAATATACATTCTTCTCAGCACCTCATCGTACTTACTCCGAAATCGACCACATAATTGGAAGTAAATCACTCCTCAGCAAATGTACAAGAACAGAAATTATAACAAACTGTCTCTCAGACCACAGTGCAATCAAACTAGAACTCAGGACTAAGAAACTCAATCAAAACCGCTCAACTGCCGGGCGCGGTGGCTCAAGCCTGTAATCCCAGCACTTTGGGAGGCCGAGACGGGCGGATCACGAGGTCGGGAGATCGAGACCATCCTGGCTAACATGGTGAAACCCCGTCTCTACTAAAAATTACAAAAAACTAGCCGGGCGAGGTGGCGGGCGCCTGTGGTCCCAGCTACTCGGGAGGCTGAGGCAGGAGAATGGCGTAAGCCCGGGAGGCGGAGCTTGCAGTGAGCCGAGATCGCGCCACTGCACTCCAGCCTGGGCGACAGAGCGAGACTCCGCCTCAAAAAAAAAAAAAAAAAAAAAAACCGCTCAACTACATGGAAACTGAACAACCTGCTCCTGAATGACTACTGGGTACATAACGAAATGAAGGCAGAAATAAAGATGTTCTTTGAAACCAATGAGAACAAAGATACAACATACCAGAATCTCTGGGACACATTTAAAGCAGTGTGTAGAGGGAAATTTATAGCACTAAATGCCCACAAGAGAAAGCAGGAAAGATCTAAAATGGACACTTTAACATCACAATTAAAAGAACTAGAGAAGCAAGAGCAAACACATTCGAAAGCTAGCAGAAGGCTAGAAATAACTAAGATCAGAGCAGAACTGAAGGAGATAGAGACACAAAAAACTCTCCAAAAAATCAATGAATCCAGGACTTGGCTTTTGAAAAGATCAACAAAATTGACAGACCACTAGCAAGACTAATAA
>NW_020256630.1:0-1057 GCF_003255815.1 Theropithecus gelada
TGGCAAACCGGATTCAACAACACATCAAAAAGCTTATCCACCATGATCAAGTGGGTTTCATCCCTGGGATGCAAGGCTGGTTCAACATTCACAAATCAATAAACATAATCCAGCATATAAACAGAACCAAAGACAAGAACCACATGATTATCTCAATAGATGCAGAAAAGGCTTTTGACAAAATTCAACAGCCCTTCATGCTAAAAACGCTCAATAAATTCGGTATTGATGGAACGTACCTCAAAATAATAAGAGCTATTTATGGCAAACCCACAGCCAATATCATACTGAATGGGCAAAAACTGGAAAAATTCCCTTTGAAAACTGGCACAAGACAGGGATGCCCTCTCTCACCACTCCTATTCAACATAGTGTTGGAAGTTCTGGCTAGGGCAATTAGGCAAGAGAAAGAAATCAGGGGTATTCAGTTAGGAAAAGAAGAAGTCAAATTGTCCCTGTTTGCAGATGACATGATTGTATATTTAGAAAACCCCATTGTCTCAGCCCAAAATCTCCTTAAGCTGATAAGCAACTTCAGCAAAGTTTCAGGATACAAAATTAATGTGCAAAAATCACAAGCATTCTTATACACCAATAACAGACAAACACAGAGCCAAATCATGAATGAACTTCCATTCACAATTGCTTCAAAGAGAATCAAATACCTAGGAATCCAACTTACAAGGGATGTAAAGGACCTCTTCAAGGAGAACTACAAACCACTGCTCAGTGAAATAAAAGAGGACACAAACAAATGGAAGAACATACCATGCTCATGGATAGGAAGAATCAATATCGTGAAAATGGCCATACTGCCCAAGGTAATTTATAGATTCAATGCCATCCCCATCAAGCTACCAATGAGTTTCTTCACAGAATTGGAAAAAACTGCTTTAAAGTTCATATGGAACCAAAAAAGAGCCCGCATCTCCAAGACAATCCTAAGTCAAAAGAACAAAGCTGGAGGCATCACGCTACCTGACTTCAAACTATACTACAAGGCTACAGTCACCAAAACAGCATGGTACTGGTACCAAAACAGAGATATAGACCAATG
>NW_020256631.1:0-7123 GCF_003255815.1 Theropithecus gelada
TGCTGGAGAGGATGTGGAGAAATAGGAACACTTTTACACTGTTGGTGAGATTGTAAACTAGTTCAACCATTATGGAAAATAGTATGGCGATTCCTCAAGGATCTAGAACTAGATCTACCATATGACCCAGCCATCCCATTCCTGGGTATATACCCAAAGGATTATAAATTATGCTGCTATAAAGACACATGCACACGTATGTTTATTGCAGCACTATTCACAATAGCAAAGACTTGGAATCAACCCAAATGTCCATCAGTGACAGATTGGATTAAGAAAATGTGGCACGTATACACCATGGAATACTATACAGCCATAAAAAAGGATGAGTTTGTGTCCTTTGTAGGGACATGGATGCAGCTGGAAACCATCATTCTTAGCAAACTATCACAAGACCAGAAAACCAAACACTGCATGTTCTCACTCATAGGTGGGAACTGAACAATGAGATCACTTGGACTCAGGAAGGGGAACATCACACACCGGGGCCTATCATGGGGAGGGGGGAGGGGGGAGGGATTGCATTGGGAGTTATACCTGATGTAAATGACGAGTTGATGGGTGCAGCAGACCCACATGGCACAAGTATACATATGTAACAAACCTGCACGTTATGCACATGTACCCTACAACTTACAGTATAATAATAATAAATAAATAAATAAATAAAAGAAAAGAAAAAAAAAGGAAATATCCTCAGATGAACAGTAGAAAGAAGGTTTCTGAGAAACCGTTCTCTGAAGTGTGAATTCGTCTCACAGAGTTACACTTTCTATTCATGGAGCAGTCTGTTACCACTCTTTTTGGGGAATCTGAAAAGGGATACTTTTGTCGCATTGAAGCCTAAGAAGACAAAGGAAGTATCCTCAAATGAAAGTGAGAAAAAAGCTTTCTGGGAAACTTCTCTGTGATGTGTGAATTCATCCCAATGAAATACACCTTCTTCTACATGAAACAGTTTGCTACCACTGTCTTCGTGGAATCTGCAAAAGGATATTTGGGAGCGCATAGAGGCATAAGGTAAAAAAGGAAATATCCTCAGATGAAAACCAGAAAGAAGCTTTCTGAGACACTTATTTCTGATGTGTGAATTCATCTCACAGAGTCAAATATTCGTTTCATGGAGCAGTCTGTTACCAGCGTTTTTGGGTAATCTCAGAAATGATATTTTGGATCGCATTGAAGCCTATGCTGACAAAGGAAACATCCTCAATTAAAAACGAGAAAGAAGCTTTCTGAGAAAATTCTTTATTTTGTATGAATTCAACTCACAGAATTACACCTTTCTCTTCATGTTGGAGTTTGCTAACACTGTGTTCGTGTAATCTGCAAAGTGATATTTGGGAGTGCACTGAGGCATATGGTGAAAAAGGAAATATCCTCAGATGAAAATTGTAAAGAAGGTTTCTGATAAACTGTTCTCTGATGTGTGAATTTGTCTCACAGAGTTACACTTTCTATTCATGGAGCAGTCTGTTACCACTGTTTTTGGGGATCCTGAGAAGTGATATTTTTATCACATTGAAGCTTTCACAGACAAAGGAAATATCCTCAAATAAAAACGAGAAAAAAGCTTTCTGAGAAACTTCTTTGTGATGTGTGAATTCACCTCACAGAATTACACCTTTCTCTTCATGAAAGAGTTTGCTAACACTGTGTTCCTGTAACCTGCAAAGTGATATTTGGGAGTGCACTGAGGCATATGGTGAAAAAGGAAATATCCTCAGATGAAAACTAGAAAGAAGGTTTTTGAGAAACTGTTCTCTGATGTGAATTCATCTCACAGCGTTACACTCTCTTTTACTGCATCAGTCTGTTATCACAGTTTTTGGGGAATCTGAGAAGTGATATTTTTATTGCATTTGAAACCTACACGGACAAGGAAATATCCTCAAATAAAAACTAGAAAAAAGATTTCTGAGAAACTTCTTTGTGATGTGTGGATTCACCTCACAGAATTACTCCTTTCTCTTCATGAAGGAGTTTGCTAACACTGTGTTCGTGCAATCTGCAAAGTGATATTTGGAAGTGCACTGAGGCATATGGTGAAAAAGGTAATATTCTCAGATGAATAGTATAAAGAAAGTTTCTGAGAAACTATTCTCTGATGTGTGAATTTGTCTCACAGAGTTATACTTTCTTTCCCTGGAGCAGTTTGTTACCACTGTTTTGGGGAATCTGAAAAGGGATATTTTTTATCGCATTGAAGCCTAAGAAGACAAAGGAAGTATCCTCAAATGAAAGTGAGAAAAAAGCTTTCTGGGGAACTTCTCTGTGATGAATGAATTCATCCCAATGAAATACACCTTTATATTCATGAAACAGTTTGCTACCACTGTCTTCGTGGAATCTGCAAAAGGATATTTGGGAGCTCATAGAGGCATAAGGTAAAAAAGGAAATATTCTCAGATGAAAACCAGAAAGAAGCTTTCTGAGAAACTGATTTCTCAGAATATTTCCTTTATCACTATAAGCCTCAAAGTGCTCCCAAATATACCTTGGCAGATTGCACGAAAACAGTGTTAGCAAAATGCTCCATGAAAATCAAGTTGCAACTCTGTGAGATGAATTCCCGTATTTCAAAGAACGTTCTCACAAAGCTTCTTTCCGGTTTTTTTCTGGGGATAGTTCCTTGTGACCATAGTCTTCCATGTGATCCAAAACATCCCGTCTCAGATTCACATAAGATAATTCTAACAAAGTGATCCCTGAAAGGAAAAGTGAAAATCTGTGAGATGAATTCACACATCCAAAGCAGTTTCTCAGAAAGCTTCTTTTGGGTTTTTACTTGACGATATTTACTCTGTCACCATAGGCTTCACTGTGCTTCAAAATATCCTAACGCAGATTCCACAAAAACAGTGTTAGCAGACTGCTCAATGAAAAGAACGGTGTAACTCGGTGAGGTGAATTAACCCATCACAAAGCAGTTTCTCAGAAAGCTTCTTTCTAGTTTTTATCTGGGGATAATTCCTTTGTCACCATTTAACTTAATTGCACTAGGAAATATCCCATTACAGATTTCCAAGTAAACAGTGGTAGCAGACTGCTCAATGAAAAGAACGGTGTAACTCTGGGAGATGAATTAACCCATCACAGAAAAGTTTCTCAGAAAACTTCATTCTAGTATTTATCTGAAGATATTTCTTTTGTCACAGTAAGCTGCAATGCGCTAAGAAATATCCCATTGCAGAGTCCCAGAAAACAATGCTAGCAAACTGCTCCATGAAAGGAGCAGTGTAACTGTGTGAGATGCATTCACATATCAAAAGGCAATTTCTCAGAAATCTTCCTTCAAGTTTTTGACTGAAGATATTTCCGATTCCACCATAGGCCTCAATCCACTCCCAAATATCCCTTTTCAAGGTCCACGAAAACAATGTTAGCAAACAGCTTCATGAAGACAAAGGTGTAACACAGTGAGACGAATTCACGAATCACAAAGAAGTTTCTCAGAAAGCTTCTTTCTAGTTTTGATGTGAGAATATTCACTTTGTCAGCGTAGGCTTCAAGGCCATTCATAATATATCATCTCAGAATACCCATAAAGAGTGCTAACACACTGCTGCAGAAGAGGAAAATGTAACTCTGTGAGATGAATTCTCCCATCAGACAGTAGACTCTCAGAAACCTTCTTTCTGGTTTTTCTTTGAGGATATTTCTTTTGGCACCCAATGTTTCAATGTGCTGCAAAATATCCCTTTACAGATTCCAAGAAGACAGGTTTAGCAGACTGCTCTATGAAAAGAACATTGTAACTCCATGAAATGTCTCCACACATCACAAAGGGGTTTCTCAGAAAGCTTTTTTCTAGTTTTTATGTGAGCATATTTCCTTTATCACTATAAGCCTCAAAGTGCTCCCAAATATAACTTGGCAGATTGCACGAAAACAGTGTTAGCAAACAGCTCCATGAAAATCAAGGTGTAACTCTGTGAGATGAATTCCCGTATTTAAAGAATGTTCTCAGAAAGCTTCTTTCCAGTTTTTTTCTGGGGATAGTTCCTTGTGACCATAGTCTTCCATGTGATCCAAAATATCCCTTCTCATATTCACATAAAATAGTTCTAACAAAGTGATCCCTGAAAAGAACGTGTAAATCTGTGAGATGAATTCACACATCCAAAGCTGTTTCTCAGAAACTTCTTTTGGGTTTTTATCTGGCGATATTTCCTCTGTTACCATAGGCTTCACTGCGCTCCCAAGTATCCTAACGCAGACTCCACAAAAACAGTGTTAGCAGACTGCTCAATGAAAAGAACGGTGTAACTCGGTGAGTTGAATTAATCCATCACAAACAGTTTCTCAGAAAACTTCATTCTAGGATTTACCTGAGGATATTTCCTTTGTCACAGTAAGCTGAAATGCGCTAAGAAATATCCGATTGCAGAGACCCAGAAAACAATGTTAGCAAACTGCTCCATGAAAAGAACAGTGTAACTCTGTGAGATGTATTCACACATCACAATGCAGTTTCTCAGAAATCTTCCTTCAAGTTTTTGTCTGAAGATATTTCCGATTCCACCATAGGCCTCAATCCACTCCCAAATATCTCTTTTCAGATTCCATGAAAACAGTGTTAGCAAACAGCTTCATGAAGACAAAGGTGTAACACAGTGAGATGAAGTCACAAATCTCAAAGAAGTCTCTCAGAAAGCTTCTTTCTAGTTTTGATGTGAGGATATTTCCTGTGTCAGCGTAGGCTTCAAGGCCATCCATAATATCCCGTCTCAGATTCCCCATAAAGTGTGCTAACACACTGCTGCAGAAGACGAAAGTGTAACTCTGTGAGATGAATTCTCCCATCAGACAGTAGACTCTCAGAACCCTTCTTTCTAGTTTTTCTTTGAGGATATTTCTTTTGTCACCCGAAGTTTCAGTGCGCTGCAAAATATCCCGTTACGGCTTCCAAGATAACATGTTAGCAGACTGCTTTCTGAAACAAACACTGTGTCTCTCTGAGATGTATTCACACATCACAAAGCAGTTTCTCCAAAGACTTCTGTTTGGTTTTTATCTGAGGATATGTCCTTTGTCACCAGAGACTTCTATTCGCTCCCAAACATCCTATTGCATTTTCCATGAAAACAGTGTTAGCAAACGGCTGTATGAAAAGAACGCAGTAACTCTGTGAGATCAATTCACACATCACAAAGCAGTTCCTCAGAGAGCTTCTTTCTAGTTTTTATGTCGTGATATTTCCTTTGTCAGCATAGACTTCGAAGAGATCCAAAATATCCCTTCTCAGGGTTCACAGAAAGGTTGTTAACACACTGCTCCATGATAGGAAAGTGTAACTCTGTAGGTGAATTCTCACATCAGATAGCAGACTTTCAAAAACCTTCTTTCTAGCTTTACTCTGAGGATATTTCTTTTGTTACCATAGGTTTCAATGCACTGCAAAATATCCCTTTACAGATTCCAAGAAGAGAGTGTTAGCAGACTGCTCAATGAAAAGAACACTGTAACTCCGTGAAATGTCTTCACACATCACAAAGGAGTTTCTCAGAAACCTTCTTTCTAGTTTTTAGCTGAGCGTATTTCCTTCATCACTATAGGCCTCAAAATGCTCCCAAATATCCCTTGGCAGATTGCACGAAAACAGAATTAGCCAACTGCTCCATGAAAATAAAGGTGTAACTCTGTGAGATGAATTTCTGTATTTCAAAGAACGTTCTCACAAAGCTTCTTTCCAGTTTTTTTCTGGGGATAGTTCCTTGTGACCATAGTCTTCCATGTGATCCAAAATATCCCTTCTCAGATTCACATAAAATAGTTCTAACGAAGTGATCCCTGAAGAGAACCGTGTATATCTGTGAGATGAATTCACACATCCAAAGCTGTTTCTCAGAAGCTTCTTTTGGGTTTTTATCTGACGATATTTCCTCTGTCACCATAGGCTTCACTGTGCTCCCAAATATCCTAACGCAGATTCCGTGAAAACAGTGTTAGCAGACTGCTCAATGAAAAGAACAGTGTAACTCTGTGAAGTGAATTAATCCATCACAAAGCAGTTTCTCAGAAAGCTTCTTTCTAGTTTTTATCTAGGAATATTTTTTGTCACCATTTAACTTAATTGCACTAGGAAATATCCCATTGCAGATTCCCAGAAAACAATGTTGGCAAACTGCTCCATGAAAAGAACAGTGTAACCCTGGGAGATGAATTAACGCATCACAAAACAGATTCTCAGAAAACTTCATTCTAGTATTCATCTGAGGATATTTCCTTTGTCACTGTAAGCTGAAATGCGCTAAGAAATATCCCATTGCACAGTCCCAGAAAACAATGTTAGCAAACTGCTCCATGAAAAGAACAGTGTAACTCTGTGAGATGCATTCACACATCACAATGCAGTTTCTCAGAAATCTTCCTTCAAGTTTTTGTCTGAAGATATTTCCGATTCCACCATAGGCCTCAATCCACTCCCAAATGTCCCTTTTCAGATTCCACAAAAACAAAGTTAGCAAACAGTTTCATGAAGAGAAAGGTGTAACACAGTGAGACGAATTCACAAATCACAAAGAAGTCTCTCAGAAAGCTTCTTTCTAGTTTTGATGTGAGGATATTTCCTTTGTCAGCGTAGGCTTCAAGGCCATCCACAATATCCCATCTCAGATTCCCCATAAAGAGTGCTAACACACTGCTGCAGAAGACGAAAGTGTAACTCTGTGAGATGAATTCTCCCATCAGACAGTAGACTCTCAGAACCCTTCTTTCTAGTTTTTCTTTGAGGATATTTCTTTTGTTCCCCTATGTTTCAATGCATTGCAATATATCCCGTGATGACTTCAAGATAACAGTGTTAGCAGACTGCTTTCTGAAACAAACATTGTATCTCTCTGAGATGTATTCACACAAAGCAGTTTCTCCAAAGACTTCTGTTTGGTTTTTATCTGAGGATATTTCCTTCATCACCAGAGGCTTCAATGCGCTCCCAGATATCCTTTGCCTTTTCCACAAAAACAGTGTTAGCAAACGGTTGTATGAAAAGAACGCAGTAACAATGTTAGCATACTGCTTCATGAAGACAAAGGTATAACTCTGTGAGATAAATTCACAAATCACAAAAAAGTTTCTCAGAAAGCTTCTTTCTAGTTTTTATGTCGTGATATTTCCTTTG
>NW_020256632.1:0-1057 GCF_003255815.1 Theropithecus gelada
TCAGCAACAGTCAGTCTCTTTCTCTTGTTTCATCCAAATCATACATTCAAAAAAAAAAGGTGGGGTTATCATGGATGTTTATATGGATTCCTGGGATCAGGCAAATACACCTTTCCTTGTCATTCCTTCAAGAGTTATGTCCACACACAAACTTGCACACAAATGTTCAGAGCTTTACTCGGGATTACCAGAAACTGGAGGCAACCAACATGTCCTTCAGTAGGTGAATGGATAAATAAATTCTGGTACCTACAGACAATGGAATATCATTCAGTGAGAAAATAAATGAGCTATCTAATCATGAAAAGGCACACAGGGACCCAAAATGCATACCACTAAGTGAAAGAGGCCAAAAAGGCTACATACTGTATGATTCCAATTACATGACATTTTGGAAAAGGTGAAATTACATAGATAGGGAAAAACAATCAATGGTTGACAGGGGTTGGGGAGAGGAAAGGATGGATGGGCAGACAGCCTTGGCTGCTTAGGGCAGTGAGACCACTGTGTGCGATTTCACCACAACGGTGGACCCATGACAGCGTGCAGATGCCCACACCCATTGAATTAAGACCACAAAAAGGTATTAATTACATCAACTATGAACTTTCATAATGAAATAAATCATGTTTTTTAAAAGTGGACAGTTTTGTTCAGTTTCTGTCTACTTTCTGAAATGGAGACGGTGGAGTGCTTCCATGGTTGTGAGGATAAAAATAGCTTAGGGAATGTAATAACTAAAATAGGTGCGTAAACATTGTTAAACTATTTTATTCTCATTAAAAAGCAGTGCTTAAGTATATTTATATTTAAAAATTGAGCAAGGAGTGCAAACACGTTAACATCATTCTCCTCTAGCTCCACTCAGAAGTCAGGACTGCACAGCTCTGCTTGCACCTGCGAAACACAACAACCTTTTTCAGCGTCATTAAAATATTTCAATGGGAGGATTGACTTTAGACTCAACCTGTGTTTTCTCCCCTGGAAAACAAAGGTTTTATGAAACAAACAAAGCCTTTACCGTCCTCAACCGAAACACTCAGACATCTGTGATGTC
>NW_020256633.1:0-1057 GCF_003255815.1 Theropithecus gelada
TTGCAGGGTTTCTGCTGGGAAGTGTCCTGGGGGACTCTGATGGTGTCTGCTTGTGGAGTCACGCTGGTAGTGGTGTTGGCATAGAAGCAGGGCAATAGCAGGTGCAGGTTTTGTGCATTATATGTGCCTCACATGCAGAGGTGGTTGCTCAGGGCAAGAGAGGGTCTGCTGTTTTCCATGCCTACTTTATTTCCCGAGGCAGTGTTGGCCCAATGATAGTGCACTGGTGGAGGCAAGGTTGGCTGGCTCTGTGCATGTCAAATCTCCCAGACTGCAATGGTGGTTGTCAGGGTTGGGGGACAGACTGCACCCTTGCAGCAGCAGTTACAGGGCAGGATGCATGCAAGCATGTGTGCTGGTAGGGAAAGGAAAGCAAAATTTGCCCATGCACACACATGCCTGCAAAGCAATGTGAGGAGTTGCAGTGAGTCAGGGGGAAGTGGAGAGGAAGCAGGTAGGTTGCTGTATGGCCATGGGGGCCAGCACACTGGAGCTATCCACTGGTCAGGTATGGTCCATTAGCACAGAAGCTATGATGAAACCCCCAGGGAACCCAAGGCTGACCTACAAGCAGGTGCTGCCAGGCTGGGGCCCTGGGAAAGACCAGCAGACCAAGGTTTGATTAGGTCAGACTGGCCCCATCTGACGGGCAAGACTTCCCTGCAGAATTCAAGTTCAACAGTTTCCTTAGGGCTAAAGTCTCCTGTGGGAGCAAGTTGAGCCTAAGAAGATGGCCATCCTGGCCATGCTCCACTACAGATGCTCCTGCACCAAACCCTCTGGGCATCCCGTTCCACTTCTCTAGGCAGCTCTCCCTGCCAACTCAAGTGTTTGTGATGATCGATGAGGTCTTCTCCTGCCAGGATTTCAGAGGGCTGTGGTGAGAGTGGGTTGCTCCTTGTCAGTTCAACTCACTTGTTCCCCTGAAGTCGTTGGGGGCCAGGAATGAGTCCTGGTGTATGGTAGCCCAATGCAGAGTTCTCAGCTTCTTCCCCCTTCAGCTCAGCTTGTGTGTCTTCCCTCTGTCTGCTCTCAGTGCCTTTCTTCTGAAAATCTG
>NW_020256634.1:0-1057 GCF_003255815.1 Theropithecus gelada
GGCTCACAATTTATATGAGGCAAATTGCAAAATCCTATGTATTACAAGCTGAGCTTCTCAAACTGATACACAGTTATCCCCAGGAATGTTGGACAGTGTGTATTACATATATATTTATATTTAATATATATATATATTATATATATATATATATATGTATGTTTCACTTCCTTGGTAGGAAGTGAAACAAATGTCATGATTCTTTTTCTAATTTTTTAAATTTTTCATCTTTGCAGGTACATAGTGTGGGGGATGTGTGTGTGTATTATTTATTAATTTATTATTTATTATTTGAAATGGAGTTTTGCTTTTGTTGCCCAGGCTAGAAGGCAGTGGCATGATCTCAGCTCACTGCAATCTCCACCTCCCGGGTCCAAGCAATTCTCCTGCCTCAGCCTCCCGAGTAGCTGGGATTACAGGCATGGGCTACCATGCTGGGCTAATTTTGTATTTTTAGTAGAAATGAGGTTTCTCCATGTTCATCAGGCTCATGCCACCACACATGGCTAATTTTTTGTATTTTTAGTAGAGACAGGATTTCACCATGTTGATCAAGCTAGTCTCAAACTCCTGACCTCAGGTGATCCACTCAACTTCGCCTCCCAAAGTGCTGGGATTACAGGTGTGAGCCACCGTGTCCCACCATATATATATATTTGTGGGGGTACATGACAGATTTAGATACAGGCATACAATGCATAACAATCACATCATAGTAAAGACAGTATCTCTCACCTCAAGCATTTATTATTTGTTTGTGTTACAAACACTCCCATTACATTCTGATAAAATGTCAGACTGCAAAGAAGGACTCCTTTTGACCTATAGATGTCTGTGGGCATTCCTGTTTTTCTACCAATAGAAGTATTTCTAAAAGAATTTATGTGAGGCACTGGAAAAAACAGAAAGGTGTTGGCTGCAGGAAGACCTTGGCTTCTGTTGGCTGCTTGGGTGTTGACGCGTGATGATGACAGTGGCATCTCCATAGTCTTAATGAGGTCAGTAATTTATCTTGAATTCAGTGTGTCTGTGTTAGCTTTAAGTATTAGCAACATGT
>NW_020256635.1:0-1056 GCF_003255815.1 Theropithecus gelada
ATAACAAAGAGAAAAAAGATTTCTGAGAAACTTCTTTGCGTTCTGTGAAATCCCCTCACAGAGTTACAGCTTTCTCCTCAAGAAGCCTTTCGCTAAGACAGTTTGTGTGGAATTGGCAAAGTGATATAGGGAAGCCAAGAGAGGGATATGGTGAAAAAGGAAATATCATCAGATGAAATCTGGAAAGAAGCTTTCTGAGAAACTGCTGAGTGTTCTGTTAATTCATATCACAGAGTTAGATCTCTATTTCGTGGATCTCTTTGCTAGCCTTGTTTCTGTGGAATATGAGAAGAGATATTTCGGATCCCTTTGAAGACTATAGGGCCAAAGGAATTATCCTCCGAAAACAAAGAGATAGAAGCTATCTGAGAAACTTCTTTGTGTTCTGTGAAATCATCTCCCAGAGTTACAGCTTTCCCCTCAAGAAGCCTTTCGCTAAGACAGTTCTTGTGGAATTGGCAAAATGATATTTGGAAGCCCTTAGAGGGCTATGGTGAAAAAGGAAATATCCTCAGATGAAATCTGGAAGAAGCTTTCTGAGAAACAGCTGAGTGTTCTCTTAATTCATCTCACAGAGTTACATCTGTATTTCGTGGATCTCTTTGGTAGCCTTATTTCTGTGGAATCGGAGAACACATATTTCGGATCCCTTTGAAGACTATAGGGCCAAAGGAAATATCCTCCGATAACAAAGAGAAAGAAGCTTTCTGAGGAACTTCTTTGTGTTCTATGAAATCATCTCACAGAGTTACTGCTTTTCCCTCAAGAAGCCTTTCGCTAAGACAGATCTTGTGGAATTGGCAAAGTGATATTTGGAAGCCCATAGAGGGCTATGGTGAAAAAGGAAATATCGCAGATAAAATCTGGAAAGAAGCTTTCTGAGAAACTGCTGAGTGTTCTGTTAATTAATCTCACAGAGTTACATCTGTATTTCGTGGATCTCTTTGCTTGCCTTATTTCTGTGGAATCTGAGAACAGATATTTCGGATCCCTTTGAAGACTATAGGGCCAAAGGTAATATCCTCCGATAACAAAGAGAAAGAAGCTTTCTGAGAA
>NW_020256636.1:0-1056 GCF_003255815.1 Theropithecus gelada
TCTTTCCAGATTTCATCCGAGGATATTTCCTTTTTCACCATAGCCCAATATGGGCTTCCAAATATCACTTTCCCAATTCCACAAGAACTGTCTTAGCGAAAGGCTTCTTGAGGGGAAAGCTGTACCTCCGTGAGATGATTTCACAGAACACAAAGAAGTTTCTCAGAAAGTTTCTTTCTCTTTGTTATCGGAGGATATTTACTTTGGCCCTGTAGTCTTCATAGGGATCCAAAATATCTGTTCTCTGATTCCACAGAAATAAGGCTAGCAAAGAGATCGACGAAATACAGATGTAACTCTGTGAGATGAATTAACAGAACACTAAGGAGTTTCTCAGAAAGCTTCTTTCCAGATTTCATCCGAGGATATTTCCTTTTTCATCATACCCCTCTATGGACTTCCAAATATCACTTTGCCAATTCCACAAGAACTGTCTTAGCGAAAGGCTTCTTGAGGGGAAAGCTGTAACTCTGTGAGGTGATTTCACAGAACACAAAGAAGTTTCTCAGAAAGCTTCTTTCTCTTTGTTTTCGGGGGATATTTCCTTTGGCCCTATCGTCTTCAAAGGGATCCGAAATATCTGTTCTCAGATTCCACAGAAATAAGGCTAGCAAAGAGATCCACGAAATACAGATGAAACTCTGTGAGATGAATTAACAAAACACTAAGCAGTTTCTCAGAAAGCTTCTTTCCAGATTTCATCCTACGATATTTCCTTTTTCAACATAGCCCTCTATGGGCTTCGAAATATCACTTTGCCAATTCCCCAAGAAGTGTCTTAGCGAAAGGCTTCTTGAGGGGAAAGCTGTCAACCTGTGAGATGATTTCACAGAACACAAAGAAGTGTCTCAGAAAGTTTCTTTCTCTTTGTTATCGGAGGATATTTCCTTTGGCCCTAAAGTCTTCAGAGGGATCCGAAATATCTGTTCTCTGATTCCACAGAAATAAGGCTAGCAAAGAGATCCACGAAACACAGATGTAACTCTGTGAGATGAATTAACAGAACATGAAGCAGTTTCTCAGATAGCTTCCTTCCAGATTTCATCCGAGGATATT
>NW_020256637.1:0-1056 GCF_003255815.1 Theropithecus gelada
GGTAACGATCCCAGGACTGTCTTCGCAAGCAGAGAGGCTGCTTGGCACGAGGCCCTGACTCCTTGGGTTGAGCTCAGCAGCAGGTGTGTCACCAAGGCCCCCTGGGCAGAAGGGGCTCAGCTCTGAGGGCCCATCACTTGCCATACCTGCATGTTCCTGTTAGGCATCCACCCTGGGGACCCAGCTTTCCCCCTGCCCCCAGGTGCTGGCAGTCCCATCTTAACTCATCCAGGGTCCTGGAGGCTACACCAGGAAGCAGCCAGCAGCTGGGAGGAGCACTTGATGTTTCTGCATCTTTTTTTTATGGAGCTCACTTGGGTGGGAGGGGCTACAGACTCAAGGGAGACTGCAGGCCACCCCTTCCCCACTCCCTGGCAGGGTGGGCTTCCAGCTCAGGAGTCTGACTGGAAGGACGGGACTGTCCTGTCACAGAGGCAGGTCTGAGTAGTCCAGGCCCAGTTTTACCCTCCAGCGGGGCCCCTCCCATTCACTTGTCCAGCTGGCTTTGCCCAAAGCACAAGTGATATCTATGTGGACTGTGTCCCCTGTCCCCAAAGGGAGTCTGGCTCCAGTCCTGGCTTGGAACTCAGAGACCTTAGAATTAGAGGCCACATCTGGCAGGGTGGACCAGCATGGTCTGCCCACAGGCAGGGCAAGTACCATGTTGGCAGCCCCAGACCTGACACCACGTTTCCCGTGTCCCCTTCCACTTCCGTCCTGCACATCACCTACACTACAGGCTGTCCCTGATGAATCCAAGCTGTCAGCTTCTGTCAGCTTGGCCACGAAGTCATACTGACCATAAGGAGAATGGTGCAGCCTGAGTTGGGGGCTAAGTGGGAACGGGCCTGATGTGGGGTGGGGGAGGTGGGGGTGAGGCCGGTGTCTGGCGCCTCTCTGCTTATCTTCCCTTCTCCCTTGCCCACAAAGGAGGCATCATCTCCATGTCCCTCTGCCACCCCGGGGACATAAAATACTGCCCCAGCCCCAGGTCTGTCTTTCCTTGGACGTAGCCCACCTACCTTCCTGTGGGACTCAGGGCTTTGTTTTGTCCTG
>NW_020256638.1:0-1056 GCF_003255815.1 Theropithecus gelada
AAGGGATCCGAAATATCTGTTCTCAAATTCCACAGAAATAAGGCTAACAAAGAGATCCGCGAAATACAGATATAACTCTGTGAGTGGAAGTCACACATCACAGAGCAGTTTCTCAGAAAGCTTCTTTCCAGATTTCATCTGAGTATATTTCCTTTTTCACTATAGCCCTCTATGGGGTTCCAAATATCACTTTGCCAATTCCACAAGAACTGTCTTAGCCAAAGGCTTCTTGAGGAGAAAGCTGTAACTCTGTGAGACGATTTCACAGAACACAAAGAAGTTTCTCAGACAGCTTCTTTCTCTTTGTTATGGGAGGATATTTCCTTTGGCCCTATACTCTTCAAAGGGATCCGATATATCTGTTCTCAGATTCCACAGAAAAAAGGCTAGCAAAGAGATCCACGAAATACACATGTAACACTGTGAGATGAATGAACAGAACACTAAGCAGTTTCTCGGAAAGCTTCTTTCCAAATTTCATCTGAGGATATTTCCTTTTTCACCATAGCCCTCTATGGGCTTCCAAATATCACTTTGCCAATTCCACTAGAACTGTCTTAGCGAAAGGCTTCTTCAGGGCGAAGCTGTAACTCTGACAGATGATTTCACAGAACACAAAGAAGTTTCTCAGCAGGCTTCTTTCTCTTGGTTATCGGAGGATATTTCCTTTGCCTGCATAGTCTTCAAAGGGATCCGAAATATCTGTTCTCAGATTCCACAGAAATAAGACTAGCAAAGAGATCCAAGAAATACAGATGTAACTCTGTGAGGGGAAGTCACACATCACAGAGCACTTTCTCAGAAAGCTTCTTTCCAGAGTTCATCTGCGGATATTTCCTTTTTCACCATAGCCCTCTATGGGCTTCCAAATATCACTTTGCTAATTCCACAAAAAGTGTCTTAGCGAAAGGCTTCTTGAGGGGAAAGCTATAACTCTGTGAGATGATTTCACAGAACACAAAGGTGTTTCTCAGAAAGCTTCTTTCTCTTTGTTATCGGAGGATATTTCCTTTAGCCCTATAGTCTTCAAAGGGATCCGAAATATCTGTTCTCAGA
>NW_020256639.1:0-1056 GCF_003255815.1 Theropithecus gelada
GCATCCTCATGGTGTGACCTAGGCCCTATGGTTTCCTTGTACTAGAGGGTGTAGCTAATGGGGTCACATGAAGACAAATGGTGTTCCCAGCAAAATACCACTCTATGAAGTCACCTGCAGCATACTCAACAAGCATGAGCTAAGAGAGCAGCAAAGCGGGGGTCCAGGTACTGGATGTAAGCCAGCACCATGTCCTGGGGGTGGTGAGGTCCCTACCCTGTAGCAGTAAGAAGAGACTGGTTTAGTGGTGACCTCACCATCAAGGTGGGATTCCTTGGAGTCCCCTAGTTCTGGTGAGGCTGTGGTTTTTCTTGACAGCCCCTTGGGTTGGGGCACTGTGGTCTGAGGTTGTGGCCATCCATGACCCCCACCCCAGTAGATTTTTCTAGGAATTTCTACAAGTGTAGACTTCCAGTGTAGACATGGTGGAAACTGTTCTCTCATACACATGCATTTGAATTTCCAGAGAATATTGAAGTGAGCCTGCAGTAGATGGGAGCTGACTCTCCATAAGCCTTGACACCATCAGGCTGGAGTACATATTCTGGGGAAGCTGTGGGTGGGGGTGTAGGTGTAGGTGTGAGAGGAGAGAGGCCTCTAGGAGCAGCAAGGATATTTGCACACAGCTGAGGCTGTCTGGTGGCTCCAGCAGACATAGAGTGTGTGGACCTTGGGCAGGGCCCTGGAACATGGTTTTGACCTGGTAGGGAAGGGCAGTTGTGGAACATAGCATGCGTGTTATCATGGGAAAGGGCGGAGGCTGCGTGGGTGTGAGCTCTGAGGACCCTTCACTTCCCATCTTCTCAGAGAGCACCGCCCTGTCCCTCTCCTCAGCCCTTTGTCCACCGTCTTGAAGGGAAGGTCCTGGTGCTGTTGTGCCAAACAGCGACTCCTAGGCCTGCAGATTCAGCTGGGACAGGCAGGAACTCCGAGTCCCTGCCCTTTGTCCCCCTTTCCCAGTCACCTCTCACAAGCTTTCTATGTGTCTGCCGTTAGTGTCAGCAGCAATTTTCCAAAAACCTGTGAGGGAATAACTCCCTTGTGCTGTTTAAAATG
>NW_020256640.1:0-1056 GCF_003255815.1 Theropithecus gelada
AGAAACTTCACATTCTCAGTGGCCTAAAGTCATTGTTCTCAGCTTTTCCTTTGTGTCCCAGTGCTACTGAGTTATGCTCTCAGTGATAGCGCCCCTGCACAGCAGTGCTTCTCAGTTGGCAGTGGAGTAGGGCCTCGTAAGGAGTTAACAGATTTTTGATTTATACTCCTGTTCTACACCCTCCCTTTCCCCATGGATACACAAGCATTGGGCTACACTGGATAAAGCAATTGGTGTGAAATTGAAGTAGGTGAATATCAAAGACTAAGTTTCTCAGTTGTGAAATCTACTAGGAAGTTAATGAAATATCATTTTGGAAGACATTTTTAAGTAATTTGATATATTGGTTTCTTTTTTTTTGAGACAGAGTCTCGCTCTGTCACCCAGGCTGGAGTGCAGTGGCGCAATCTCAGCTCATTGCAAGCTCCGCTTCCCAGGTTCACACCATTGTCCTCCCTCAGCCTCCTGAGTGCCTGGGACTGCAGGCACCCGCCACCACGCCCGGCTAATTTTTTGTATTTTTAGTAGAGATGGGGTTTCACCGTGTTAGCCAGGATGGTCTCGATCTCCTGACCTCGTGATCCGCCCGCCTCAGCTGCCCAAAGTGCTGGGATTACAGGCACGAGCCACTGCTCCCGGCCGATATATTGGTTTCTTTATGAAAATTGTACTGGATCTGTAACAGATATGATTGATGTATTTTTTTTTTTTTTTTTTTTTTTTTTTGAGACGGAGTCTCGCTCTGTCGCCCAGGCTGGAGTGCAGTGGCCGGATCTCAGCTCACTGCAAGCTCCACCTCCCGGGTTCACGCCATTCTCCTGCCTCAGCCTCCAGAGTAGCTGGGACTACAGGCGCCCGCCACCTCGCTTGGCTAGTTTTTTGTATTTTTTTAGTAGAGACGGGGTTTCACCGGGTTAGCCAGGATGGTCTGGATCTCCTGACCTTGTGATCCGCCCGTCTCGGCCTCCCAAAGTGCTGGGATTACAGGCTTGAGCCACCGCGCCCGGCCTGATGTATTTTATTTTTAAGTTGTCAAACATTCAGTTAATGATGTGT
>NW_020256641.1:0-7122 GCF_003255815.1 Theropithecus gelada
TCCTTCCAGGAATCCAGGACACGCACCAGCTTGTAGGCATACCAGTCTTTGCTCTGCTGGTTGAATGTGTACACGGCAAACTCCAGGGTGGGAGGGAGATACACAGCAATTTGTTTTTGGTCATTCCACTCCTCTTCCTCTTGGAAATGCCAAGCATAGGTAACCAGGAACTGGAAGCTGAAGAGAAGCAGCAGTGGCACCCAGGACAGAGCCCTGCTCTGCGGGAGACTCGACATGGCGCAAGGCCCAGCAAGCACCGCTGCCTCCAGCCTTTCCAGCCTGGACTCCCGCAGGAGCCTACTGCACACAGTTCTGTCCCTTAAACTCTTGAGCTCAGGCGGAAACTCCTCCCTCCAGGCCTCATCTCTGGCATTACAATCTGTCCCTCCCCAATGCGGCTTCACCTCCTCCAGACGAAGCTGTTTCCATCATCTCTTGTCCAGGGAGAAGTAACAGCAACCACGGGGGTGGGTTAGAAAGATCAGAGACCCCAGGGGGCAAGAGCAGGGCATGAGGTCCAGCTACCACTGCTCCCTAGTGCCTCAGTTGGCTAGAGGAGAGCACCCACTTCCTTGGGTGTCCCAGGGTCAGATCCTGAAATAAGAACAGAAGGGCAAGGGGTGTGAGTGGAAGGTGATCCCTGGACATGCCAGTGGGTTGGGGAAACAAAACCAGAAGCGTCAGGGCCTAAAAGGAGGAGCTGCCGGGAGCAAAAACGCTGTGAGTGAACAGAAGGCATGGCTGCACGGGGACTCATAGGAAGGCTCCACAGCACCTGCCTGAGTATCAGCAACCTGATGCTCTAGGGCTCTGGGGCTGACTGTGAAGACTGCTCTTGGGCATCCTTCATGGCTGCTTTAAAGCTTAGGACCTGCTGCACTGGCAGAGCAACCTCCCGACAAAGAACTTGGGAAAGATTAGTACAGGTGCTTGCAGCTGGATTCAGCCACTAGAGATACAAGTTTGGCAAAGTTGGGGGATGGTCCTAGGAACCTGACACTGCTGGAAGTCAGCAATAGAGGAGGGGGCTGGGGACAGAAACAATGCCATGCATTCAGAACCTGGTCACTTTCTCCTGAGCACAGCTAGACATAGATGTGACTTGTGCTGAGCTCTGACCTTGGATGTGGCGGCCGTGAAGGACGATGTGCCCAAGCCGAGGATACTCCCATGAGCTGGTGCATACCCTTCCTTCCCAGGCCTGCAGGATGGAGGGAGCATCCAGGTGGGACTCGGAGTCTATGGATGGTACTCACAGGAGTGGGTCTCAGCAGAGTTGCCTGCAGCACAGTCCTCACCCTCTGGCTGACCCTCTCAGCCCTGAGTCATGAGTGACAAATGCCATTTCATGCTTCCACCCCCTGAGATCCTTGTTGTCCCTTCCAGCAGCTGGCAGAATTTAATGAATTCACCTAGGTTGTACCAGAGAAGCAGGGGGTTGGGGGTAGGGGTGGAGGGGTGGTCCTAGACTTGGAGACCCGAGACCCAGTCCAGCTGTACCAGGAGCTGATTCTGCACCCTCGCCCTTCCCTGAACTTCCTGGGCTTCACTTGTCCGCTCCTCAGATGGGCGTAGCATCATCCATCCAGCCTCCAGAGGCTTGTTGCTTACTGGACAAATTGTCCTCATGGAGTCAAACTGCTGTGATAATTGCGAATCTGTATGCTTAGATTGGCAATTGTTCTGCACTGGCAGTTCTTTTCCTTATCTCTGCTGAGGGTACATCTGGACCTTGCACATTTGACATTTCTCCCCAGTGTCCAGGCCTGGACCACAGCCTGGGGAAGGAATGAAGGCAGGGCTCAGCACTGCCACTGAGGCTGACAGCAAAGTGCAGACTCTGGGAGGTATTCTCACCACTGTGATGACTCAGTGCACCTGCATATCTCTCCAGAGGGGAGCACAGATGAAGGAGGCCAAGGCACAGGACATTCCTGCAGAGGGGGCGCAGAGGGAGGGCGGGCAGGGGCCCTGGAGAGAGGCGCAGTCTGGCTTCCTTCCCATGCTCTCTCCAGAGCGCCACCGGGGTCCTCCCTCTCACTCTCCTCACCCACCTGGAGCACCCTACCCATCTGCACCATGTACTCTGCATCTCCTTGATCTTCATGTTGTATTTTGACTGTTTCTGTATTAATTCACTTAGCATAATGGCCACTAGCTTCATCCATGTTCCTGCAAGTGATATAATTTTGTTCCTTTTTTATGGCTGTGTAGTATTCCATGGTGTATATGTACCACTTTTTCTTTATCAGATACACTGTTGATGGACAATTTGGTTGATTCCATGTCTTTGCTATGGTAAATAGTGCTGCAATGAACAAAGACTGTATGTGTCTTCTTGGTAGAATGATTTATTTTCCTTTGGGTATATACCCAGTAATGGGATTGCTGGGTCAAATGGTCATTCTATTTTTAGTTCTTTGAGAAAATTGCCAATTGCTCTCCACAGTGGCTGAACTAATTTACATTCCCACCAACAGTGTGTAAGTGTTCCCTCTTCTCTGCAGCCTCGCCAACATCTGTCATTTTTTGACTTTTAAATATTAATCATAGCCACTCTGACCGGTGTGAGATGGTATCTCATTTTGTTTTCTTTTTTAACTTTCATTTTAGGTTCAGGGGTACATGGACAGGTTTGTTTTATACGTAATTTGCCTCTTAAGGGGTTGGACGTACAGACTGTTTCATCACACAAGTAATAATCACAGTACCTGACAGGTAATTTTTTTATCCTCACTCTCCCTTGGCCTTCCACCCTCCACCCTCAAGTCGGCCCTTATTCCTTTCTTTGTGTTGGTGTGTACTCAGTTCTCACTTATAGGCGAGAACATGTAGTATTTTGTTTTCTGTTCCTGTGTTAGTTCAGTTAAGGTAATGGCCTCCAGCTCCATCCATGTTGCTACAAAGGACATGATCTTACTATTTTTTTATGTCTGCATAGTATTATTTACTGTGTATGTACCATATTGTCTTTATCCAGTCTACTGCTCATGGACATTTAGGTTGATTCCCTGTCTTTGCTATTGTGAATAGTGTTGTGATGAACATACACATGCATATGTCTTTATGGTAGAATGATTTATATTCCTTTCCCTGTATACCCAATAGTAAGTTTTCTGGTTTGAATGGTAGTTCTGCTTTGAATTCTTTGAGAATTCACCAAATTATTTTCCACAAAGACTGAACTAATTTACATCCCTACCAGCAGTGTATAAGTGCTTTCTTTTTTCTACAACCTTACCGGCATCTGTTTTTTGTTTTGTTTTGTTTTGTTTTTTAATTTTTGGTAATAGCCATTCTGACTGGTGTGAGATGGTATCTCATTGCAGTTTTGATTTGTATTTCTCTAATGATTGGTGATGTTGAGCATTTTTTCATATGCTTGTTGTCCGTATGTATGTCTTCTTTAGAGAAGTGTCTGTTCATGGCCTTTGCCCACTTTTTAATGGGGTTATGCATTTTTCTTTCTTGTAAATTTGTTTAAGCTCCTTATAGATGCTGGCTATTAGACCCTTGTCCAAAGCACAGTTTACAAAATTTTTCTCCCATTCTGTAGGCTCTGTGTTTACTCTGTTGATAGTTTCTTTTGCTGTGCAGAAGCTCTTTCTTCAGTTTAATTAGATCCTATTTGTCAATTTTTGCTTTTGTTGCCTATGCTTTTGGCGTTTTCATCATGAAATCTTTGCCAGTTCCTATGTCCAGAATGGTATAGCAGAGGTTGTCTTTCAGGGTCATTATAGTTTTGAGTTTTACATGTAAGTCTTTAATCCATCTTGAGTTGATTTTTGTATATGGTGTAAGGAAGGGGTTCAGTCTCAATCTTCTGCATATGGCTAACCACCTATCCCAACACCTGTTATTGAATAGGGGGTTCTTTTTCCATTACTTGTTTTTTTCAGCTTTGCTGAAGATCAGATGATTGGAGGTGTGTGACCCTATTTCTGGGCTCTCTATTCTGTTCCAATGGACTGTGTGTCTATTCTTGCACCAGTACTCTGTTGTTTTGGTTATTGTAGCCCTGTAGCATGGTTTGACATTGGGTAACATGATGCCTCCAGCTTTGTTCTTTTTGCTTAAAATTGCCTTGGCTATTCAGGCTCTTTTTTGATTTCATATTAGTTTTAAAATAGTTTTTTCTAGTTCTGAGAAGTATGTCTTTGGCAGTTTGTTGGGAATAGCATTGAATCTGTACATTACTTTTGGGCAGTACAGCCTTTTTATTAATATTGATTCTTCCTATTCATGCGCATGGAATATTTTTTCATTTGTTTGGGTCATCTCTGATTTCTTTGAAAATTTTTTTGTAGTTCTTATTGTAGAGATCTACAATATAGATCTTTGCTGTATTCCTAGGTATTTTATTCTCTTTGTGGCAATTGTGAGTGGGATTGTGTTCCTGATTTGGCTCTTGGCTTAGCTCTTGTTGGCGTATAGAAATGCTAGTGATTTTTATACACTGATCTTGTATCCTGAAATTTTGCTAAAGTTGTTTATTAGCTGAAGGAGCTTTTGGACTATGGGGTTGTCTAGATATAAAAGAATGTCATCTGCAAACAGAGATGGTTTACCTTCCTCTCTTCCTATTTGGATGCGCTTTATTTCTTTCTCTTGCCTGATTGCTCTGGCCAGAACTTCCCATACTATTTTGAATAGGAGTGAGGGAGAGGGCATCCTTGTCTTATGCTGGTTTTCAAGGGGAATGCTTCCAGCTCTTGCCCATTCAGTATGATGTTGGCTGTGGGTTTGTCATATATTGCTTTTATTATTTTAAGTTATGTTCCTTCAATACCTATTTTATTGAGAGTTTTTAACATGAATGGATGTTGAGTTCTATTGAAAGCCTCTTTTGCATATATTGAGATAATCATTTGGGTTTATATATTTTTTGTTTTGCTTATGTGATGAATTACATTCACCAATTTGTGTATGTTGAATCAAACTTGCATCTCAGGGATAAAGTCTACTTAAGTGTGATGGACAAGCTTTTTGATGTACTGGCAGATTTGGTTTACTAGTATTTTGTTGAGGATTTCTGCATCTATGTTCATCAAAGATATTGGCCTGAAGTTTTCTTTTTTTGTTGTTATTATGTTTCTGCCAGGTTTTGGTATTAGAATGATGCTGGACTCATAGAATGAGTTAGGCAGGAGGCTCTCTTCTTCAATGTTTTGGAGTAGTTTCAGTGGAAATGGTGTCAGCTCTTCTTTATACATCTGGTAGAATTCAGCTGTGAATCTGTTTGGTCCTAGGCTTTTCCTCATTGGTAGGCTTTTTATTACTGTCTCAAGTTTGGAACTTGTTATTGGTCTGTTCAGGGATTCGATTTCTTCCTGGTTTGATATTGGGAGGTTGTACGTTTCCAGAAATTTATTCATTTCCTCTAGGTTTTCCAGTTTGTGTAGATAGAGGTGTTTGTAGTAGTCTCTGAGGGCTTTTTGTATTCTTATGGAGTTGTAGGTAATGTCCTCTTTGTCATTTCTGATTGTGTGATTCACATCTCAATTTTATTCAGTTTAGCTCTGATTTTGGTTATTTTTTGTTTTCTGCTAGTTTTGGGATTGGTTTGCTCTTGTTTTTCTAGTTCCTCTAGGTGTGATGTTAGCTTGTTAATTTGAAGTTTTTCTCACTTTTTGATTGGGATGTTTAGTGCTATAAACTTTCCTCTTAACACTGCTTTAACTGTGTCCCAGAGATTCTAGTATGTTGTATCTTTGTTCTCACTAGTTTCAAAGAATTTCTTGATTTCTGCCTTAATTTCATTGTTTACCCAAAAGTCATTCAGGAGCAGGTTGTTTAATTTTCATCTAATTGTATGGTTTTGAGTGATGTTCTTAGCACTGATTTCTATTTTTACTGCACTGTGGTCTGAGAGTGTGGTTGGTATGATTTTCATTTTTTCAATATGTTGATAATTGTTTTATGGCTGATTGTGTGGTCAGTTTTAGAGTATATCCATGTGCAGATGAGAAAAATGTATGTTCTGGTTTTTTGAGGGTGGAGAGTTCTGTAGATACCTGTTAGGTCTATTTGGTTGACAGTTGAGTTCAGGTCCCAAATATCTTTCTTAGTTTTCTGCCTCAATAATCTGTATAATGCTGTCAAATGGGTTTTGAAGTCTCCCACTATCATTGTGTGGTTATGTAAGTCTTTTTGTATGTCTCTAATAACTTGTCTTATGAATTTGTGTGCTCCTGTGTTGGGCGCATATATATTTAGGATAGTTAGGTCTTCTCGTTGAATTTAACCCTTTAACATGATATAATGCCCTTCTTTTTTTTTTTTCTGAATGTTGTTGCTTTAAAGTCTGTTTTGTCTGAAATTAGACTAGTAACCCCTCCTTTCTTCTGATTTCTGTTTGCTTGATAGATTTTTCTCCAACCCTTTACTTTCAGCCTATTGGTATTATTGCGTGTGAGATAGATCTCTAGAAGACAGCATGATATTGGATATTGCTTTTTTATCCAATTTGCTACTCTGTGCCTTTTAATTGGGGCATTTAGCCCGTTGACATCCAAGGTTAATATTTATATGTGTGGATGTGATCCTGTAATTATGTTGTTAGCTATTTGTCATGTAGACTTGACTGTGTATTTGCTTTATAGTGTCAATGGCCTTAGGTGTGTTTTTGTGCTGTCTGGTAATGGTCTTTCCTTTCCATATTTAGCACTATCTTAAGGAACTCTTGTAAGGCAGATCTAGAGGTAACAAACTCCCTTAGCATTTGCTCTTCTGAAAAAGATCTTGTTTCTCTTTCATTTATGAAACTTTGTTTGGATGGATGTGAAATTCTTGGTTGAAATCTTTTTTTCTTGAGTGCTGAATATAGTCCCCCATCTCCTCTGGCTGGTAGGGTTTCTGCTGAATGGTCCACTGTTAGCCTGATGAAGTGTTCTTTGTAGGTGACCTGCCCCTTCTCTCTTGTTTTATGAATTTGGGTGCTTTGTGTTGGGTGCATACATATTTAGGATAGTTATGTCTTCTTGTTGAATTGTCTTGTATAGTATCTCATAAGGGTTGCTTTTAACACTTTTTTCTTTCACTTTGACCTTGGAGAATCTGATTACTATGTGTCTTGGGTATGGTCATCTTGTATAGTATTTGCAAGGGTTCTCTGCATTTCCT
>NW_020256642.1:0-355 GCF_003255815.1 Theropithecus gelada
AGTTTCTCAGAAAGCTTCTTTCCAGATTTCTTCTGAAGATATTTCCTTTTTCACCATAGCCCTCTATGGGCTTCCAAATATCACTTTGCCATTCCACAAGAACTGTCTTAGCGAAAGGCTTCTTGAGGGGAAAGCTGTAACTCTGTGAGATGATTTCACAGAACACAAAGAAGTTTGTCAGAAAGCTTCTTTCTCTTTGTTATCGGAGGATATTTCCTTTGGAACTATAGTCTTCAAAGGGATCCGATATATCTGTTCTCAGATTCCACAGAAATAAGGCTAGCAAACAAATGCACGAGATACAGATGTAACTCTGTGAGATGAATTCACACATCACAGAGCAGTTTCTCAGAAA
>NW_020256642.1:446-1056 GCF_003255815.1 Theropithecus gelada
TGAGATGAATTAACAGAACACTAAGCAGTTTCTAAGAAAGCTTCTTTTCAGATTTCATCTGAGGATATTTCCTTTTTCACGATAGCCCTCTATGGGCTTCCAAATATCACTTTGCCAATTCCACAAGAACTGTCTTAGCGAAAGGCTTCTTGAGGGGAAAGCTGTAACTCTGTGAGATGATTTCACAGAACACAAAGAAGTTTGTCAGAAAGCTTCTTTCTCTTTGTTATCGGAGGATATTTCCTTTGGCCCTATAGTCTTCAAAGGGATCCGATATATCTGTTCTCAGATTCCACAGAAATAAGGCTAGCAAACAAATGCACGAGATACAGATGTAACTCTGTGAGATGAATTCACACATCACAGAGCAGTTTCTCAGAAAGCTTCTTTCCAGATTCCATCTGAAGATATTTCCTTTTTCACCATAGCCCTCTATGGGCTTCCAAATATCACTTTGCCAATTCCACAAGAACTGTCTTAGCGAAAGGCTTCTTGAGGGGAAAGCTGTAAATCTCTGAGATGATCTCACAGAACACAAAGAAGTTTGTCAGAAATCTTCTTTCTCTTTGTTATCGGAGGATAGTTCCTTTGGCCCTATAGTCTTCAAAGG
>NW_020256643.1:0-1057 GCF_003255815.1 Theropithecus gelada
CTTTGTGTTCTGTGAAATAATCTCACAGAGTTACAGCTTTCCCCTCAAGAAGCCTTTCGCTAAGACAGTCTCCTGGAATTGGCAAAGTGATATTTGGAAGCCCATAGAGGGCTATGGTGAAAAAGGAAATATCCTCAGAAGAAATCTGGAAAGAAGCTCTCCGAGAAACTGCTCTGTTATGTGTGACTTCTCCTCACAGAGTTATATATGTATTTCTTGGATCTCTTTTCTAGCCTTATTTCTGTGGAATCTGAGAACAGATATTTCGGATTTCTTTGAAGACTATAGGGCCAAAGGAAATATCCTCCCATAACAAATAGAAAGAAGCTTTCTGAAAAACTTCTTTGTGTTCTGTGAAATCATCTCACAGAGTTACACCTTTCCACAAGAACTGTCTTAGCCAAAGTCTTCTTGAGTGGAAAGGTGTAACTCTGTGAGATGATTTCACAGAACACAAAGAAGTTTTTCAGAAAGCTTCTTTCTATTTGTTATGGGAGGATATTTCCTTTGGCCCTATAGTCTTCAAAGAAATCNCGATAACAAAGAGAAAGAAGCTTTCTGAGAAACTTCATTGTGTTCTGTGAAATCATCTCACAGAGTTACAGCTTTCCTCTCAAGAAGCCTTTCACTAAGACAGTTCTTGTCGAATTGGCAAAGTGAAAGTTGGAAGCCCATAGAGGGCTATGGTGAAAAAGAAAATATCCTCAGATGACATCTGGAAAGAAGCTTTCTGAGAAACTGCTTAGTGTTCTGTTAATTCATCTCACAGAGTTACATCTGTTTTTCATGGTTTTCCTTGCTAGCCTTATTTCTGTGGAATCTGAGAACAGATATTTCGGATCGCGTTGAAGACTTTAGGGCCAAAGGAAATATCCTCCGATAACAAAAAGAAAGAAGATTTCTGAGAAACTTCTTTGTGTTCTGTGAAATCATCTCACAGAGTTACACCTTTCCCCTCAAGAAGACTTTGGCTAAGACAGTTCTTGTGGAATTGGCAAAGTGATATTTGGAAGCCCATAGAGGGCTATGGTGAAAAAGGAAATATCCTCAGATGAAA
>NW_020256644.1:0-1057 GCF_003255815.1 Theropithecus gelada
TTACTGTTCTGTTAATTCATCTCACAGAGTTACATCTGTATTTCGTGGATCCCTTTGCTAGCCTTCTTTATGTGGAATCTGTGAACTGATATTTCGGATCCCTTTGAAGACTATAGGGCCAAAGGAAATATCCCCCGATAACAAAGAGAAAGAAGGTTTCTGAGAAACTTCTTTGTGTCTGTGAAATCATCTCACAGAGNGGCTATGGTGAAAAAGGAAATATCCTCAGATGAAATCTGGAAAGAAGCTTTCTGAGAAACTGCTTAGTGTTCTGTTAATTCATCTCACGGTGTTACATCTGTATTTCGTGGATCACTTTGCTACCCTTATTTCTGTGGAATCTGAGAACTGATATTTCGGATCCCTTTGAAGACTATAGGGCCAAAGGAAATATCCTCCGATAACTAAGAGAAAGAAGCTTTCTGAGAAACTTCTATGTGTTCTGTGAAATCATCTCACAGAGTTACAGCTTTCCTCTCAAGAAGCCTTTCGCTAAGACAGTTCTTGTGGAATTGGCAAAGTGATATTTGGAAGCCCGTAGAGGGGTATGGTGAAAAAGGAAATATCCTAAGATGAAATCTGGAAAGAAGCTTTCTGAGAAACTGCTTAGTGTTCTCTTATTTCATCTCACAGAGTTACATCTGTATTTCGTTGATCTCTTTGCTAGCCTTCTTTCTGTGGAATCTGAGAACAGAGATTTCGGATCTCTTTGAAGATTATAGGGCCAAAGGAAATATCCACCGATAACAAAGAGAAAGAAGCTTTCTGAGAAACTTCTTTGTGTTCTGTGAAACCATCTCATAGAGTTACAGCTTTCCCCTCAATAAGCCTTTCGCTAAGACAGTTCTTGTGGAATTGACAAGGAGATATTTGGAAGCCCATAGAGGGCTATGGTGAAAAAGGAAATATCCTCAGATGAAAAGTGGAAAGAAGCTTTTTGAGAAACTGCTCTGTGATGTGTGACTTCTACACACAGAGTTACATCTGCGTTTCGTGGATCTCTTTGCTAGCCTTATTTCTGTGGAATCTGAGAACAGATACTTCGGTTCCCTTTGAA
>NW_020256645.1:0-1056 GCF_003255815.1 Theropithecus gelada
GTGGATGTCTTTGCTTGCCTTATTTCTGTGGAATCTGAGAACTGATAATTCGTATCCCTTTGAAGACTCTAGGGCCAAAGGAAATATCCTCCGATAAGAAAGAGAAAGATGGTTTCTGAGAAACTTCTTTGTGTTATGTGAAATCATATCACAGAATTACAGCTTTCCCCTCAAGAAGCCTTTCGCTAAGACAGTTCTTGTGGAATTTGCAAAGTCATATTTGGAAGGCCATTGAGGGCGCTGGTGAAAAAGGAAATATCTTCCGATGAAATCTAGAAAGAAGCTTTCTCAGAAACTGCTTAGTGTTCTGTTAATTCATCTCACAGTGTTACAGCTTTCCCCTCAATAAGACGCTCGCTAAGCCTGTTCTTGTGGAATTCGCAAAGTGGTATGGGAAGCCCATAGAGGGCAATGGTGAAAAAGAAAATATCCTCGGAGAGAAACTGGAAAGTAGCTTTCTGAGAAACTGCTTTGTGATGTGTGACTTCCACTCATAGAGTTACATCTGTATTTCGTGGATCTCTTTGCTAGCCTTCTTTCTGTGGAAACTGAGAACAGATATTTCGGATCCCCGGGAAGACTAGAGGGCCAAAGTAAATATCCTCCGATAACAAAGAGAAAGAAGCTTCCTGAGAAACTTCCTTGTATTCTGTGAAATCATCTCACAGAGTTACAGCTTTCCCCTCAAGACGCCTTTCGCTAAGGCAGTTCTTGTGGAATTGGCAAAGTGATATTTGGAAACCCATAGAGGGCGCTCGTGAAAAAGGAAATATCCTCCGATGTAATCTGGAAAGAAGCTTTCTGAGAAGCTGCTTAGTGTTCTGTTTATTCATCTAACAGAGTTACAGCTTTCCCCTCAAGAAGCCGCTCGCTAAGCCTGTTCTTGTGGAATTCGCAAAGCGATATTTGGAATCCCATAGAGGGGTATCGTGAAAAAGACAATATCCCCTGAGAAAAACTGGAAAGAAGCTTTCTGAGAAACTGCTTTGTGATGTCTGACTTCCAGTCACAGAGTTATATCTGCATTTCGTGGATAACTTTGGTAGCCTCTTTTCT
>NW_020256646.1:0-1056 GCF_003255815.1 Theropithecus gelada
CTCTCCAGGGCCCTTTCCCCCTGTGCTTTGGGCAGGCCCGCACATTGAAGGAGGAGAAGAAGCGTGACATACATCGGATACAGGAGCTGGAGAGGAGCTTGTCCGAACGCAAACACCAGATGGGTAAGATGGGGCTGGTGTGACCTGGGGGCAGGACTGGCATCAGACGGCTGTGGGGTGGCTTAGAATGCCCCGGGGAGGTGGCTGAATGGAAGGGCTTTGAGGCAGAGGGAAAGAGGTCTGTGCCAGCAGCTGGCAAGTCTTGTCATCACCATGAGCCTCAGGGTCCCCATCAGCTAAGAGCGAGGAGTGCTGTTGTCAGCCACCCACAGTGCTCTCTATCTGACATGGCTTGGAAATTGGCTACCATCGGGTGCGAGGAATCATTAGCAGTGAGGCCAAGTTTGGGAAGCCTGAGAGGAGCTGTGCATCAAAAGGAGGGCTTTTTCTTTGAGGGGGGGTGGTGGGTGGGGAATCCAGAGGCCCTTATTGTCTGCTTCATTTCTCAGCTGAGCCTCCATCCCCAGTGGACCCAGCAGGGCCGTCTGAGGTGGAACAGCTACAAGATGAGGCCAAACACCTGAGGAAGGAGGTGGAGAGTTTGGTGGGAAAACTCCAATCCCAGGTGGAAAACAATCAGGCCTTGAGTCTCCTGAGCAAAGAACAAAAGCAGAGGCTCCAGGAGCAGGAGGAGAGGCTCCGAGAGCAGCAGGAGAGGCTTCAAAAGCAGGAGGAGAGGCTCCAAGAGCAGGAAGAGAGGAGGTTGCGGGAGGAGGAGAGACTGTGTGAGCAAAAGGAGAGGCTCCAGGAGAAGCAGAAGAGGCTGGGGGAGCAGGATGAGAGGCTGCGAAAGGAGGAGGAGAGGCTGCGAAAGAAGGAGGAGAGGCTGCGAAAGGAGGAGGAGAGGCTGCAAAAGCAGGAGAAGAGGCTGCGAATGCAGGAGGAGAGGCTCGCGCTCTCTCAGAACCACAAGTTTAACAAGCAGCTGGCCGAGCCACAGTGCAGCTTTGAGGATCTGGTGGGTTGCCCCACCTGGGCAGCCTGCCCTCATCCCTA
>NW_020256647.1:0-1056 GCF_003255815.1 Theropithecus gelada
GTCAGGTAATGAGGTGCAGAGGTGTGGGGAAGACCTGGAGGGAGGCCTTACTGGGTGCCAACCAGCCTAACCAGCCGGGGCCACAGACCAGAAGTGCTTCTGACATTAACCAGACACAGGGAAGGTGTGTAGGATGGGTAGTAGAAGTGACTGCAGAGGCCTCTGGGGATTGTAGTTTTGGAGCTAGAGAAGTGGGAAAGCAGTTGGTTTTGCCCACACAGGGTGCCTCTGACATCTGCACAGCACACACAACCAAGTTTAGGAGCCTACTGTTAAGATGCCCAAGTGACATTGACAAGTTTCGCTGGGAGCCAATGAGGTCTGCTGACCACAAGAGCATCGCGGTACTGCTGAAGGATTCTGGAAAATGTGGTCCGGGTTGGCCGGTATGCACTGACCTTCCCCTGAAGGTGACCTGAGCTCACCACGCAAGTCTCCTCCCTGGTGTGCCCTTCCCCGAGCAGATGCCAGGTTGGGACAGAAGCAGCTCAGGGAGAGGCGATGCTTTGCCATGACTCCTGGTTTGCAGGTGACACTGGCCCTGTGTTGCCTACAGTAGGAGGGTGTACCAGGACAGGGAACCCCAAGGCTGTTTTCAGGAAGAGCAAGATTGGCTTGCAGCAAACTCCTGGAATGGAGATGGGGAGAGTCTTGTAGCATTTCCCCGGCATTTTAGGGGATGGAGCCTGGACCTGGGTGAACAGCAAAAGACCGCCTGGTGGTAGTGGTGGTGAGGATGGGAGACTTGAGCCAGAAATTCCTGAGGATCTTTTTTTTTTTTTTTTTTTTCTTTTTTTTTTGACAGAGTCTTGCTCTGTCACCCAGACTGGAGTGCAATGGTGTGATTTCGGCTCATTGCAACCTCTGCCTCCCAGGTTCAAGAGATTCTCCTGCCTCAGCCTCCCAAGTGGCTGGGATTACAGGTGCCTGCCACCATGCCCAGTTAATTTTTTTACATATATATTTTAGTAGCAATGGCGTTTTGCCATGCTGCCCAGCCTGGTCTTGAATACTCGACCTGAAGTGATCCACCTGCCTCGGCCTCCCAATGTGCTG
>NW_020256648.1:0-1056 GCF_003255815.1 Theropithecus gelada
ATTGTTATGTGTGAACTTGATCCTGCCATTATGATATTAACTGGTTATTTTGCTCGTTAGTTGATGCAGTTTCTTCCTAGCCTCGATGGTCTTTACATTTTGGCATGTTTTTGCAATGGCTGGTACCGGTTGTTCCTTTCCATGTTGAGTGCTTCCTTCAGGGTCTCTTGTAAGGCAGGCCTAGTGGTGACAAAATCTCTAAGCATTTGCTTATCTGTAAAGGATTTTATTTCTCCTTCACTTATGAAACTTAGTTTGGCTGGATATGAAATTCTGGGTTTAAAATTCTTTTCTTTCAGAATGTTGAATATTGGCCCGCACTCTCTTCTGGCTTGGAGAGTTTCTGCCGAGAGATCTGCTGGGCTTCCCTTTGTGGGTAACCCGACCTTTCTCTCTGGCTGCCCTTAAGATTTTTTCCTTCATTTCAACTTTGGTGAATCTGGCAATTATGTGTCTTGGAGTTGCTCTTCTCGAGGAGTATCTTTGTGGCGTTCTCTGTATTTCCTGGATTTGAATGTTGGCCTGCCCTACTAGGTTGGGGAAGTTCTCCTGGATGATATCCTGAAGAGTGTTTTCCAACTTGGTTCCATTTTCCCCCTCACTTTCAGGCACCCCAATCAGACGTAGATTTGATCTTTTTACATAATCCCATACTTCTTGCAGGCTTTGTTCATTTCTTTTTCTTCTTTTTTCTTTTGGTTTCTCTTCTCGCTTCATTTCATTCATTTGATCCTCAATCGCTGATACTCTTTCTTCCAGTTGATCGAGTCGGTTACTGAAGCTTGTGCATTTGTCACGTATTTCTCGTGTGATGGTTTTCATCTCTTTCATTTCGTTTATGACCTTCTCTGCATTAATTACTCTAGCCGTCAATTCTTCCACTTTTTTTTCAAGATTTTTAGTTTCTTTGCGCTGGGTACGTAATTCCTCCTTTAGCTCTGAGAAATTTGATGGACTGAAGCCTTCTTCTCTCATCTCGTCAAAGTCATTCTCCGTCCAGCTTTGATCCGTTGCTGGCGATGAGCTGCGCTCCTTTGCCGGGGGAGATGCGCTCTT
>NW_020256649.1:0-1056 GCF_003255815.1 Theropithecus gelada
GGCTTCATGGCCCCGAGTGCCGACACGTGCACCCGAATTCTCAGCACCTCCCTGCCCTGCAGTCAGACAGGTTCGGTGAGGTCCCCAAGGTCAGGAATGACGCTTGTTTCTGCGCAAACCTCTGCCCGAGAACGGGAGGTGTCTGCAACCTGGATACGAATTCCAGTATGTCTCCACTTTCGAATCTGAAAGTGGGAACAATAGCAACACCCACCTCGGGATGATTGTGCAAATAAAAGACAAGAGGCGAGGCCAAGGGCGATCTGCCTGGGAAGCGGGCCGGCGCCCCACTAAGACGCGCGTGCGTGCTGGAACCCAGGAAACCCAGCGTGGGGCCAGCTCTCCGGGCCCGGTCAGCTCGCCCCGCGCCAGCGCACCAGCCTGCCTGGGCTCGCTCCAGCCTCTGCGGAGGCTCCTCTGGGCCGCGCAGACTTAGCCTCCCCGCCCGCCTCAGGCCCGACCCGCCTCTGCTCCGCCAGCGGCCTCGACAGGCCCAGCCCGCGGCGGCAGGAGGGTGGGCACGGATGCCACCGCTGCGAGGCTGCCCGCCTGCCGGGAGCCTGCCCCGCCGGGCGAGAAGGGCCAGGGAGGCTCTTGGCCGGGGGGCGGAGATTGAAGGGTATGGTGCGGGCAGGAATGCTCCGGGTGGTTCCGGGCCTTGGGGGAGGGGACAGGGAACTCGGGACCAAGGGGTGGGGAGCAGTGAGGCTCGGGTTCTAGACCAGGGAGGGAACTGGGGAAGAGAATCCTGGGAATCGCTAGGGGAGAGGGGTTTTTCTGGACCGCGGAGGCCACGCGAATCCTCCAGGCCCCAAGGGCCGGCTCCCCATTCCTCCCTGCCCCGGTGGGCGCAGCACGCCCATTTCCCTGCCTGGGAAACAGAGGCTCCAGGTCTGCAGTGCGTCTGATGGTGGGGAGGAGATTGGCCGAGAGAGCCGTGTCCGAGGACGGCGTGCTGCGGGTCCCCGCGCAGAGCCGACTGCAGCCGGGAGAGAAGCGGCCCCGAGCACTGGAGCCGAGGTTGCGGGTAACAACACCTCCCGGCTGCGGTCTGGA
>NW_020256650.1:0-1056 GCF_003255815.1 Theropithecus gelada
TTGTGATCTGTGAATTCATCTCACAGAGTTACAGCTTTCCCCTCAAGAAGCTGTTCACTAATACTGTTTTTGTGGAATTTGCAAAGTGATATTTGGAAGACCATAGAGAGTTATGGTGAAAAAGGAATTATCTTCAGTTAAAAAACTGGAAAGAAGTTTTCAGGGAAACTGCTTTGTGTTCTGTTAATTCATCTCACAGAGTTACAGCTTTCCCCTTAAGAAGCCTTTCGCTAAGACTGTTCTTGCGGAATTTGCAAAGTGATATTTGGAAGCCCATAGAGGGCTATGGTGAAAATGGAAATGTCCTCAGATTAAAACCGGAAAGAAGCTTTCTGAAAAACTGCTTTCTGTTCAGTTAATTCATCTCACAGAGTTACAGTTTTCCCCTCAAGAAGCCGTTCACTAAGACTGTTCTTGTGGAATTTGCAAAGTGATATTTGGAAGCCCATGGAGGGATAAGGTGAAAAAAGAATTATCTTCAGATAAAAACTGGAAAGAAGTTTTCTGAGAAACTGCTTTGTGTTCTGTTAATTCATCTCACAAAAGTACAGCTTTCCCCTCAAGAAGCCTTTCGCTAAGACTGTTCTTGTGGAATTTGCAAAGTGATATTTGGAAGCCCATAGAGGGCTATGGTGAAAAAGGAAATATCCTAAGATAAAAACTGAAAAGAAGCTTTCTGTGAAAGTGCTTTGAGTTCTGTTAATTCATGTAACAGAGTTACAGCTTTCCCTTCAAGAAGTCGTTCACTAAGGGTGTTCTTGTGGAATTTGCAACGTGATATTGGGAAGCCGATAGAAGACTATGGTGAAAAAGGAAAAATCTTCAGATCAAAACTGGAAAGAAGCTTTCTGAGAAAGTGCTTGGAGTTCTGTTAATTCATCTCATAGAGTTACAGCTTTCCCCTCAAGAAGCCTTTCGCTAAGACTGTTCCTGTGGAATTTGAAAAGTGATATTTGGAAGCCTATGGAAGGCTATGGTCAAAAAGGAAATATCCTAAGACAACAACAGAAAAGAAGCTTTCTGAGAAACTTCTTTGTGATCTGTGAATTCATCTCA
>NW_020256651.1:0-7121 GCF_003255815.1 Theropithecus gelada
GGCTTCCAGCTGGCCGCCAAAGGGGACCTCCACAGGACACAGATTGAGTAACCGCTTCTTTGCGGGAGACGAAGGGCGGGGACAGGAGGGAAAGAAGGGAGAGGTATAAGTCACTTCCTCCCGGCTCCGGCGGCGGGTTGGTCCGCTGAGTGGCGGAGGAACAGACGGGGACCCGGAATGCGCTGTCGGTGACATCACGGAGAGGGCGACTTCTATGTAGATGAGGCAGCGCAGGGGCTGCCGCTTCGCCGCCTGCTGCTTCGCCACGAAGGGGTTCCCGTGCTGTGGGAGCGAGTCTGGGACCGCTGGTCGGAACTGAGAGTTCCAGCTGTGTGTCAGGGCTAGGAGGGCTCGGGGATGCGCGCGAGGCAAGTGACCGTGTGTGTAAAGGGTGAGGCATGTGAGGCTGTGGCGGGGCGAAGGGCTCCGAACTCATACTTACCTGGCAGGGGAGATACCATGATCACGAAGGTGGTTTTCCCAGGGCGAGGCTTATCCATTGCACTCCGGATGTGCTGACCCCTGCGATTTCCCCAAATGTGGGAAACTCGACTGCATAATTTGTGGTAGTGGGGGACTGCGTTCGCGCTTTCCCCTGACTTGTGTTGTTTTAAAAGTAGATTTAACTCGTTGCGAGAGCGAATACCAGGCGTTTAACGTGAGTTAACACACAGATCGTTTTTTTCCCGTGTATAATTTATGCTTAGACTAAAGATTTTATCAAGTAGTGGTTCTCACGCTTGTGATCCCAGCGGTCTGCGAGATATGGCACGCGACGTTTATGTTAATGTCGTTCGAGCTCAGGAGTCCAATATGGTGAACTTCTGTTTACTAATCTCTTTGCTTTTTTTGTTGTTGTTGTTCTATAAAAATTGTTTTTCTTTTCCCCCTGGGAGCCAATTGTTGACATTTATTAACAGCAAACAGTCCGCTGGAGTGCATGTAGGGATCTCGGCTTACTGCAGCCTCTGCCTCCTGCGTTCAAGCTATTCTCTTGCCTCAGCCAGAGACTACTCAGCCTCCGGAGTAACTGGGATTGCAGGCGCAGGCCACCAAAAAATTAGGCCCGGCTAATTTTTTGAATTTTTGGTAGAGACAGGGTTTCACCGGGCCAGGCGCAGTGGCTCACGCCTGTAATCCAAACACTTTGGGAGGCCGAGGAGGGTGGACCATGAGTTCAGGATATCGAGACCATCCTGGCTAACACAGTGAGACCCCATCTCTACTAAAAATACAAAATAAATATATGTGTGTGTATATATAGATAGATAGATATAGATATATAAACCAGACGTGCCTGTAATCCCAGCTACTCGGGAGACTGAGGCAAGAAAACCGCTTGAACCCGGGAGGCAGAGGTTGCAGTAAACTGAGATCGCGCCACTGCACTCCAGCCTGGGCGACAGGGCGAGACTCCGTCTCAAAAAAAAAGAGACAGGGTTTCGCCATATTGGTCAGGCTTATCTTGAACTCCTGACCTCAAGTTATCCTCCCGCCTGGGCCTCCCAAATGTTGGGATTACATGCCTGAGCCACCGCGCCCGGCCTGTTTACAGGCTTTACAGACACATTTTGTTTACAAACTTTACATGCACAGTTCAATTGCAGTTAGTGTTCATTTCTTTTTTTTTGTTTTTTTGTTTTTGTTTTTGTTTTTCCCAGTGTGGCCCAAGGAAGCCAAAATGTAGACAACCCTGCTTTAGAGAGTTTGATTCATGGTTCCACTGGGTTATGCTTATTGCCTATAATTCCATTTGATATTTTCCAAATTTGATTTTTTAAAAAGCGTTTTCCTGAAGCGCCCTCAAGCTTTCATAATAATATGGGAACTTAAACCAGATTGGATGTAACAAAACCCAGCTGGAATCCTGCAATTTCTAACCTTAATGTTAGATCAAGAAGCAAAACACCCACCAGTCCAAGGGTCAGAGAAGCTGAAGATCATGCCTGAGCTGTAACAACGCCCTTCCCAGTATACAAAAGCCTATAACAGCCACTTGAATTCTATCTTCCAAATGTTTCCTGTGGCCCAGGCTAACCCAGAGCTATCTAAAGAGGCAAATCTGGGAAATGTGCATTCAGCTTAGCAAAACTGACACATTACAAATCCACCACAGTTCACTTCTCAATGTGGCATCAATATACACCTTCCTCCTCCTCTTCTTTTCCTCCTCTTCTTCCTTTCTCTTCTTCCTCCTCCTTTTTCCTCCTTGTAAAACCATACTTAAGGTTCAAATAAAGACAATAGGAAAATTATACTTTTTCTCATTCAGTGAAAATATGCCAACCCTTTCCCCAACAGGATAAAGTCCTTTATTTGTCTTTGAATGATGTTCACTCCTTTTTAGCTAGATCACATTCCATATTTGCTATCCTGTAACCTAAATATGGGGATTTCTAAAGGTTAATTATTAATGAATATGCTAGCTAGGGTGATGGAAGAGGAGAATTCTTAAGAAAAGTATTGGTTAATATGTACCCAAATGTATTCATCTCAAAATAATGAAGAAATACTCATAACTATTACAAGTCCTCATTTCTGCAACTGTCGCTGGCCCTAGCTGGTATTTTTAACTATCTTCACATCTTGCCCTCACAGCCATTTCCTTTGGGCCTGGGCCGGTGGACGTGAGCGTGGGAAGGATAATAACCCGCAGTGCCCCGCACCGCACCATCCTCTGGTCTCCAGAGGTGGGATCCACAGAGCAGGGACCTTTGCTGAATTCTAAACTAGCTCTCGGAATACAAGAACAGCTGCCTTTGAGAAACACTTCAGGTCTCCATATTCCAGACTTCCTAGTAGGACTAAACGCTTAATGTTCACACAGGAATTCATGGTTCTCCTAAACCCCTGCTGTGGAATGCCTTCCTTCACCGAGCATTTACTGGGCGCCTACTAGGTGCTAGGCGGGCCCTGGGCTCTGGGCTGCAGCCTGTGCAAACTCCAGGTCCCTGGGTGGTGGATTCCACCTAGGAAGGCCCAATGGCGGCGTGGTGAGGACATCACGGGTTCTGGTTCTTCCCACGCGCACGTCCACTGGCCCAGGCCGGGAGGAAATGACTGTGAGCGCGAGGTGTGAAGCGGGGCTAAGAATGGGAAAGCGAGTGACTTCCGCCGGAGAGGCTGCAGTTGTCGCCTGTGGAGGGGCCGGCGACTTTTGAGACAGTGAAGAGCAGGCGGGGGAAGCAGTGAGGAGCAGACGGTGAGGAGCAGGCGGCCGTTTGGCCGTTGGAGTCCCCCAGCTGACTCTGGCCGGGTAGAATGTCCAAACGTGCCCAAAGACTCGACTCTTGGCTTCATTGTCTCCCGCGTTCTGGGTTTCTGGAGTGCGCGGGATTGGACAGGCCACAAACATATGAGATTATCTGCAGCCAGAGGTTAAAAAGCCATTTCTGGTATCAGCAAATGAGTTTAAGACACAACCCATTAGAGTTTCTGTGGTGCAATCGGTTAGCGCATTTGGCTGTTAATTGAAAGGTTGATGGTTCAAGCCCACCCAGGGACAGGCAGCTTTTACTTAGGTAAGATTCACGCTTTCTGTTTAAAGACTTTAATCCTGGGAATCCTCCGGACCTCTACTAGCTTTAAATCAGATGCCAAAATATGCTGCACAAAGGCTTAAGTTCCATGGAAGGTCCTAAAAACTGGAATATTTCAGCAAAAGTAATTTTTCAATAGAGCCTGAGCCTGGGGCTTCAGAGCTTACCCCATATCCACTGCACCTATTTCATCACTTCCTGAAGCTGGGTTTTTACAATTGCACATTCCTGGAAATCCAAAACTCCCAATAATTGAAAACTTTCAAGAAAACCCCAATCTTCACTGGTGGTGAAGCCTCAATTTCTGGGTTGAAATCTTGATTCGTTCATGACATGACTTTTAAAACATTACTGAATTTTCTGTACCTCAACTTCTTCGTTTATAAAAGAGAAAAAAAAAATGCAGTGCTTCCCCTGGCTGGGCGTGGTGACTCATGCCTGTAATCGCAGCACTTTGGGAGGATAAGGCAGGCAGATCACCTGAGGTTAGGAGTTTGAGACCAGCTTGGCCAACATGGTGAAACCCCATCTCTATTAAAAATACAGAAATGAGTGGGGTGTGGTGGTGGGTGCCTGTAATCCCAGCTACTCGGGAGGCTGAGGCAGGAGAATCGCTTGAACCCGGGAGGCAGAGGTTGCAGTGAGCCAAGATTGCACCACTGCACTCCAGCCTGGAGACAGAGCAGACTCCATCTCAAATAATAAATAAATAAATAAATAAATAAATAATGCTTCCCTCATGGATTAATCTAACATTTGTGAATCCAAAAGTATGTGAGACAGGTCTCAATAAATTTAGAAAGTTTACTTTGCAAGGTTAAGGAGACACCAGTGACAGCTTCAGGAGGTCCTGGCAACATGTGCCCAAGGTGGTTGGGTACAGCTTGCTTTTTTTCATTTTAGGGAGACAGAATACATCGATTGATACATGTAAGATTTACACTGCTTCAATCTGGAAGGGCAGGACAACTCAGAGGGTGGGGGGCTTCCAGGTCATAGGCAGATTTAAAATTTTTCTGATTAGTCATTGGTTGAAAGAGTTATTATTCCAGAAGGGAATTTCTGGGTTAGATAGGGAAGTTGTGGAGACCAAGGTTTTATCATGCAGATGAAGCCTCCAGGTAGCAGGCTTCAGAGAAAATAGATTGTAAATGTTTCTTATGAGACTTAGGGTCTGTGTTGATGTTAATGCTGGTTGGCTTTTCCTGAGTTCCAAAAGGAAGGAGGGTATACAGAGGCATGTCCAACCTCTCCTTCCCATCATGGCCTGAACTAGTTTTTCAGGTTAACTTTGGAATACCCTTGACCTAGAGGAGAGGTCCATTCAGATGATTGGGGGACCTTAGAATTTTACTTTTGGTTTACACATTTGATGAGAAATACACATAAAGCATTTAAGCACCTAATAAATGTTCATTAAACGTTAGCTGCTGTAATTATTTTCAGTGGCATCATCATCACAACTTTCATACTCAGCCTTTTAAACAACTGCTTATCTTTTTATGGTATGGATGAATCAGTATATATTTAAATGGCCCTTGGTTAATGGACACAAAATTGTGTCTAATGCTTATTCTTATAAAAAATAACTCAGAGAACATCCTTTTACAAATACTTTTCATCATTTGTGCAAGGATTTCTTAAAACAGACTTCTAGAAATGGACTTGCCTGGTCAGAGTATTTGTGCCTTTCCAATTTTTCTAACTGATGGTTAATTGACCTCTAATGAAGTTGGGCCTAGTCATAGTCCCACACCCTAAGAGAATGCTCCTTCCTTGGCCACACTATCTGACATTTAATAGCAGCACAAACTCTTCACTTTTGTTTGGGGAATGTTATTGCTTGCTGGTCTCACACATAGCCCTGAATCTTACAGGTAAGGAGCTGGTGCTACGCTGTTCTCCTCTGTTCTCCTGACCCCTGGGAATTCTGGGAAAGTGGTTCACTGTAAAAGTGCTGACAATGGGTGTTTCCACCGTTCCTGTGACAGAGAGCCTGGACTTCAGCTGCTGAAGAAGAACTCGGACCTAACCCTCCAGAGCGGGACCTTTACTTTGGCACAGAGTTGGTCCTTAGCTAAATAAAAATTGAAAAGGGGAGATTTTAAATGTTCATCTAATTGAGACTTTATATAATAGATCTTTTTATTTTATTGTGGCAACAAGAGGAGAGATTGCATTCTTAGGTTTTTATTGTTGGAACTTAATAATATTGGCTATTCTACTGCTTTTGTGGAATTGTTTGGTCTATGCTGGTACATGGTACTTGCTATGAAACACTGTCTGGTGAACTGGATAGGCAAGTAGCTAAAGAAAACGTCGTAAGAAACAGAAATAGGAGTTGAGTCCAATCTCTCTCCTGCACTGCAAGATTCTGTTGCAGTGGTCCCTACATCTATTGCCGTAGCACCCCTCAAGTTTTCTTTAAAGCTAAGAAAACAGAAATAGAGGATGGATTCTCAAATAGATATAGGTAAAGTCTTATTTTGATTCTTTCAGAGGTTTGGATGTCTTAGTTATGTCAGGCTGCCATAACAAAATACCATCTACTGGGTGACTTAAACATTTACTTCTCACAGTTCTGGAGGCTGAGATGTCCAAGATGCCAGCAAGTTTGGCTCTTGGTGAGAGTCCTCTTCCTAGCTTCTAGATAGTGATTTTTTTTTTTTTACAGTATTTACCTTGGCAATAATAATCTTATTTTTCCATTTGGTTAGTTTTCCATGTATTTATTACTTAATATTAGCCAATTTCTCCTCATTTCTGTAAATCTCCCGTCAACACATAGAAACACACAATCATTTTTGTTGGTTTGCTTGCTTGTATGTTTGTTCAAGAAATTTTTCCTGGCTGGGCGTGGTGGCTCATGCCTGTAATCCCAGCACTTTGGGAGGCCCAGGCAGGTGGATCACCTGAGATCAGGAACTCGAGATCAGCCTGGTCAGCGTGGTGAAACTCCATCTTTACTAAAAATACAAAAATTAGTTGGGCATGGTGGCGGGCACCTGTACTCCCAGCTCCTAGGGAAACTGAGGCTGGCAGGCACCTGTAATCCCAGCTACGCGGGAAGCTGAGGCAGGATAATCGCTTGAACCCGGGAGGCAGAGGTTGCAGTGAGCCAAGATTGCGCCATTGCACTCCAGCCTGGGCAAAAGAGTGAGACTCCTTCTCAAACAAACAAACAAAAATAAAGAAAGAAAGAAATTTTTCCTAGCATGTTTCTACCTGCTCCATTCTGGATGACTTGCTCTTCAGGCTTATCTCAGAGCTGTTATCATAATATCTCTCTTTACTACACCATCTTGGGATTTCCATTGCCTCTCTCTTTTGTTAGATCCCCTGCTTCATGGATCTCAAGGCGGTTCATTCCTCACTCACTCCTTCCTCTTGATGATGCATATCCTCCAAAACCTCCTATAAAGTGGTTACCTTAGAAATAAACTTCTTGAGACACTGCATGTCTGAAAACATCTATTTTACCCATATACTTAACTGATATTTTACTAGATAGAGATATAAAAAGATAGGCTGAAATAATTTCTCTCAGATTTTTAAAGGCATTGCTTTTTTTTTTTTTTTTTT
>NW_020256652.1:0-1056 GCF_003255815.1 Theropithecus gelada
TCTTTGCTAGCCTTATTTCTGTGGAATCTGAGAACAGATATTTCGGATCCCTTTGAAGACTATAGGGCCAAACGAAATATCCTCCGGTAAGAAAGGGAAAGAAGCTTTCTGAGAAACTTCTTTGTGTTCTGTGAAATCACCTCACAGAGTTACAGCTTTCCCCTCAGGAAGCCTTTCGCTAAGACAGTTCTTGTGGAATTAGCAAAGTGATATTTGGAAGCCCATAGACGGCTATGGTGAAAAAGGAAATATCCTTAGCTGAAATCTGGAAAGAAGCTTTCTGAGAAACTGCTTAGTGTAATGTTAAATCATCTCAGATTTACATCTGTATTTCATGGATCTCTTTGCTCGCCTTATTTCTGTGGAATCTGAGAACAGATATTTCGGATCCCTTTGAAGACTATAGGGCCAAAGGAAATATCCTCCGGTAAGAAAGGGAAAGAAGCTTTCTGAGAAACTTCTTTGTGTTCTGTGAAATCATCTCACAGAGTTACAGCTTTAACCTCAGGAAGCCTTTCGGTATGTCAGTGCTTGTGGAATTGGCAAAGTGATATTTGGAAGCCCATAGAGGGCTGTGGTGAAAAAGGAAATATCCTCAGATGAAATCTGGAAAGAAGCTTTCTGAGAAACTGCTTAGTGTTCTGTTAATTCATCTCACAGAGTTACATCTGTATTTCTTGGATCTCTTTCCTAGCCTTATTTCTGTGTAATCTGAGAAGAGATATTTCGGATCCCTTTGAAAACTATAGGGCCAAAGGAAATATCCTCCGATAACAAAGGGAAAGAAGATTTCTGAGAAACTTCTTTTTGTTCTGTGAAAGCATCTCACAGAGTTACAGCTTTCCCCTCAAGAAGCCTTTCGGTAAGTAAGCTCTTGTGGAATTGGAAAAGTGATATTTGGAAGCCCAAAGAGGGCTATGGTGAAAAAGGAAATATCCTCAGATGAAATCAGGAAAGAAGCTTTCTGAGAAACTGCTCTGTGATGTGTGATTTCCCCTCACAGAGTTACATCTCTATTTCGTGGATCTCTTTGCTAGCCTTATTTCTGTGGAATCT
>NW_020256654.1:0-1055 GCF_003255815.1 Theropithecus gelada
TAGTCTTCAAGGGGATCCGAAATATCTATTCTCAGATTCCACAGAAATAAGGCTAGCAAAGAGATGCACGAAATACAGATGTAACTCTGTGAGATGAGTTAACAGAACACTAAGCAGTTTCCCAGAAAGCGTCTTTCCAGGTTTCATCTGAGGATATTTCCTTTTTCACCATAGTCCTCTACGGGCTTCGAAATATCACTTTGCCAATTCCAAAAGAACTGTCTTAGCGAAAGGCTTCTTGAAGGTAAACCTGTAACTCTGCGAGATGATTTCAGAGAACACACAGAAGTTTCTCAGAAGGCTTCTTTCTCTTTGTTATCGGCGGATATTTCCTTTGCCCCTGAAATCTTCAAAGGGATCCGGAATATCTGTTTTCAGATTCCACAGAAATAAGGCTAGCAAAGAGATCCACGAAATACAGATGTAAGTCTGTGAGAAGAATTAACAGAACACTAAGCAGTTTCTCAGAAAGCTTCTTTCCAGATTTCAGCAGAGGATATTTGCTTTTTCACCATAGCCCTCTACGGGCTTCCAAATATCACTTTGCCAATTCCACAAGAACTGTCTTAGCGAAAGGCTTCTTGAGGGGAAAGCTGTAACTCTGTGAGATGATTTCACAGAACACAAAGAAGTTTCTCAGAAAACTTCTTTCTCTTTGTTATCGGCGGATATTTCCTTTGGCCCTGTAATCTTTAAAGGGATCCGAAATATCTGTTCTCAGATTCTACAGAAATAAGGCTAGCAAAGAGATCCACGAAATACAGATGTAATTCTGTGAGATGAATTAACAGAACCCTCAGCAGTTTCTCAGAAGGCTTCTTTCCAGATTTCAGCTGAGGATATTTCCTTTTTCACCATTGCCCTCTATGGGCTTCCAAATATCACTTTGCCAATTCCACAAGAACTGTCTTAGCGAAAGGCTTCTTGAGGGGAAGGCTGTAGCTCTGTGACATGATTTCACAGAACACAAAGAAGTTTCTCAGAAAGCTTCTTTCTCTTTGTTATCGGCAGATATTTCCTTTGGCCCTGTAATCTTCAATGGGATCAGAAATATC
>NW_020256655.1:0-1055 GCF_003255815.1 Theropithecus gelada
GAGCACCCCAAGCTCACCCCGGTCTTCACAGAGCTTGACTCAGCCAACAGTAAGAAAGGCCAGAGAGGAGGAGGTCAGAAGTGTGAGCCGAGCACCCCAGGGTCCCCCCTTCGTAGTTTATGAGACACTGTCTGACAGGACTTCCCTCCTGTTTCAGGAAAATCCTCTTAGGTGAGGAGATGACACCCTAAGGTTTGGGGAAGGACTCACCCGTGTATGGACAGGCCCTCTGGACCAAGAAGAACCCTGGAAAGAAAGATCATGGTGGATGATCCATCTGCAGACAAACCAGGGCCTCCCCTGCTGCCCCCACGGGGCTGTGCGTCTGGGCAGCCAGGCCCTTTGCTGGGATGAAGGTAAACTCACCCTGGCTGCCTACCTGCCCCCGCAGCAGGGATCTCAGCTGTGCAGAGACCCAGACTCCTGATCCAGATCTGCACCCCAGGCCTAGATCTACACAAGAGGCCCATATCTCCGCTCCATGCTGATATCTCCCCTCTAGGCCCATATCTCTGCTCCAAACCCATATATCCCCTCCAGGCCCATATCTCCACCCCAGGCCCATATCTCCAATCTAGGCCCATATCTCCACTCCAGGCTCATATCACAATTCCAGGCCCATGTCTCCATTCCAGGCCCATATCTCCACTCCAGTCTCACATCTCCACTCCTAACCCATATCTACCTTCCTGATTCATATCTCCACTCCAGGCCCATCCCTCCATGCCAGGCCCATGTCTCTATCCCAGGCCCTTATCTCCACCCAAGCCCATATCTCCACTCCAGGCCCATATCTCCACTCCAGGCCCATAACTCAACCTCCAGGTCCACATCTCCCCTCCAGGCCCAGATCTCCACCCCAGGCCCAGAGCTCCACTCCAGGCCCGTATCTCCACTCCAGGCCCATATCTCCACTCCAGGCCCATATCTCCACTCCAGGCCCATAACTCAACCTCCAGGTCCACATCTCCCCTCCAGGCCCAGATCTCCACCCCAGTGCTTCCTCCATCGATTCCCTTCCGGGACTCACCAACACACGCCAGGCTGACGACCAT
>NW_020256656.1:0-1055 GCF_003255815.1 Theropithecus gelada
TCAGTCTCTGGATTCTTCTATCTATTTCCCATACATTTTCTTTGCAACAATAGAGCTCAATGTTCCAATCTATTTAATATACAAACTCTCTTCTTCTAAAAAGAGATTATAATTGATGCTACACTCACTTCCTTCCCTTTCCTGAAAGCCATGGCCATATATATATTGCTCTGTGTCTTCAAATAGGGAAATTCTGATATTTGCTTCCTTTCCTTTTATGCTTTTGGGTTGGTTTGTTTCATGATGGAAGTTTTTTAATAACTCCAAATAATTGTTTATTCTGCAAACTTCTGGGCATCCCTGAAGTCTCATTATTGTTTTTCATGTTACATCCAGGCCATAATTAAAAAGCCCTTACCATACACAGCCTTATAATAAGTCCCTAGAACTCTTAATTTCTATGTGTTAATTCAAGTCACCACCAGGAGGTATTATCCATATTCTAAATGAGTTGACCTTATTTTTTATTTTTCTTTTTATTATCCCTCTGTGACCCAGGCTAGAGTGCAGTGGCACAATCTAGGTCCACTGCAAATTCACCTCCCGGATTCAAGTGTTCCTCCTGCCTCAGCCTCCTGAGTATTTGGGATTACAGATGGACACCACGACACCTGGCTCATTTTTGTATTTTTAGTAGAGATGAGGTTTCACAGTCTTGGCCAGGCTGGTCTTGAACTCCTGACCTCAAGTGATCTGCCTGCCTTGACCTCCCAAAGTGCTGGGATTACAGGCACGAGCCACTGTGCCTGACCAACCTTATGTTTTTTGTTTTCATTTTTTTCTTTACCATTGTTTAATTATTTTTGGTCTTGAGTTGCCTTGTACACACTGTTAAAAGAGAAGAGTCCTTTGGGTATATACCCAGTAATGGGATGGCTGGGTCATATGGTACATCTAGTTCTAGATCCTTGAAGAATCGCCATACTGTTTTCCATAATGGTTGAACTAGTTTACAATCCCACCAACAGTGTAAAAGTGTTCCCGTTTCTCCACATCCTCTCCAGCACCTGTTGTTTCCTGACTTTTTAATGATCGCCATTCTAACTGGTGTGAGA
>NW_020256657.1:0-1055 GCF_003255815.1 Theropithecus gelada
TGACTTTCGCGCGCCCAGGCGTCTCTGAGGGTAGCGCCCCGATACTCTCCCCCACCCCAAGGATTCTTCTCCCCACGGGACGGGCTGGGGGCCCGGGAGCGCCACAGACCCTGTGGACCCGGGAAATCGCAGCTTCGTCATAGCTAAGCTCGCTGCGCTCAGCTTTTCCGACCACCTGGAGGATCCACTCTCTGTGCGTCCTTCCCGACCTCAGGCTGCAGAGAAAACGTGGGGGCGGGGATCGAGGAAGCCGTGCGCAGAGGCTCCTAGCGCAGCCCCAGGAGGACTCCTGCCGCCAACAAGAAGCTGTGCGCGCGGCCGGGCTTGGCGCTGACAACAGCCGGATCTACCGGGCCTGCCGCGAGCCTCCGCGTCCAGGTGGGGTCTCCGCGCCCCAATTCCACCCCGCCCCGTCATCGGCGCTCCCCGCAAGTGCGGGGTTTCCACCGGCCCCGGCGTTCGCGCCCACTCACGGTCTCCCTTGCCCCCCCCCCCCACCCCCGGGAGATGCTCCCGGCGTTCTATTCTGCCCTGCCTTGGCCCGCCCAGCGAACGATGTGACCCCGCCCCCCTGCGGTCTCCCCTCCCCCGGTCGCTGCCCCTGCCCCCACCTGTGGCGCTCCCGGTATCTCTAAAGGCCCCAACCAGAGTCCTCCAACCCACCCGCGAGGCTAGCGCACCAGCAACGCGGCCCCACCCTCAGGGACCCCGCCCACTTGTGGTGCTACCCCGCCTCCGCGACCTCACCCACCGCTAGCGCGGCAGCCACCTACGACGACCACCGCGTAGGTCCTCCTGCCCACACCCGCCCCCGGCCAGCCCCTGCCCCTTTCTCTGCCCCTTTCCCTGCCCCTGCCCCTAGCCGCGTCCCCACCCGCGCAGCCCCTCCTGTGCGCTTGGGCCCCGCCCGTCAAGGCCCGTTGGCGCTAGGGCCGGGCGGGGGCGCGGGCGGGGCAGCTTTTCTGAGGCGCGCGCGCGCGCCGGCAGGGTCTCCATTGCCTGCTGCGAACCCGGACTAGCGGCTGCCCTCGGCCTCCTCGCCTTGGACGCGGACG
>NW_020256658.1:0-1055 GCF_003255815.1 Theropithecus gelada
ACTCCTCAGCAGGCCTAGGTTAGAGCAGCATGTCCTTGAAGCCTCAGTCTCTCCTGGGACACAGCATAATGCCCCTAATGATTTGAAATTTGGTGGAGAGTGGGTTGCTAATCCCTGTGTTCAGGGAAAAAAGGGACATCAATAGCAAAAGGTTATAAAATAAGTGGGCCTAACATCAGCTTATTGCGGGAGGTAGGGATTTAAGATGTAAGAATTTAGCTGCATGTGGAAGCTCACACCTGTAATCTCAGCACTTGGGGAGGCCAACGCAAGAGGACGCCTTGAGGCCAGGAGTTTGACATGAGCCAGGCAACATAGTAAGTCGCCATTCGCACAAAAATGTTTTTGAAGAAAAGTAGTTGAGTGTGGGGGCACATGCCTATAGTTCCAGGTACCTGGGAGGCTGAGGCAAGAAAATCGCTTAAGCCTGGGAGATTGAGGCTGCAGTGAGCTATGATCACAATGCACACCAGCCTGTGAGTCAGGAGACCCCAGTTGGTGCCCCGAAGCTCCCCTTCCACTGGTAGATGTCAGCTCGAGTAGGTCCTGAGGACAAGAGTCTCGGGGGTCCGGCCCTGGAGGCCCCGAAGTCCCCACTCACACAAAGACCCCTACTATATCCGCGCTCCAGCCGCCAACAGGACTGCCACAGAAGCCCCCGCCCAGGCGTCAATGAACCTGTTTAAAGGGGCCGCAGCCGGAATTGGAACAGCAAAGGAGTCGACCTGGGCAATGCGCATGCGCGTGGTGCTAGCCCGTTCTCCTGTCACAGTGACTCCAACGGTTGGCTGAGGACAAATCCCTGAGCCTTAACAAAACAGGAGCCCTCCGTGGCAGTGCCTCAGCCTGACCAATCCAGGGAGTCGTAAAAGCACAGGACACTACGCTACACGGAGGGCTGACCAGGATGCAGAAACAGCAGACAGAGTACAGGGAAAGCAGAGCGGAATCCCAGACTCAGGCCTCCCGGACAGCATTCAGGTGAGACCCCCAAAAGCCGAGCCTTCATGATCTCGAGACAGGTCTGCTTGTGTGCCTGTGGGCTGCTCTCTCAT
>NW_020256659.1:0-1054 GCF_003255815.1 Theropithecus gelada
CAAAGGAAATATCCTCCGATAACAAAGAGAAAGAAGGTTTCTGAGAACCTTCTTTGTTTTCTGTGAAATCATCTCACAGAGTTACAGCTTTCCCCTCAAGAAGCCTTTCGCTGAGACACTCTTTGTGGAATTGGCAAAGTTGTATTTGGAAGCCCATAGAGGGCTATGGTGAAAAAGGAAATATCCTCAGATGAAATCTGGAAAGAAGCTTTCTGAGAAACTGCTCTGTGATGTGTGCCTTCCACTCACAGAGTTACATCTGTATTTCGTGAATCTCTTTGCTAGCCTTATTTCTGTGGAATCTGAGAACAGATATTTCGGATCCCTTTGAAGACTATAGGGCCAAAGGAAATATCCTCCGATAACAAAGAGAAAGAAGCTTTCTGAGAATCGCCTTTGTGTTCTGTGAAAGCATCTCACAGAGTTACAGCATTCCCCTCAAGAAGCCTTTCGCTAAGACAGTTCTCGTAGAATTAGCAAAGAGATATTTCGAAGACCCTAGTTGTCAATGGTGAAAAAGGAAATATCCTCAGATGAAATCTGGAAAGAAGCTTTCTGAGAAACTGCTTAGTGTTCTGTTAATTCATCTCACAGAGTTACGTGTGTATTTCGTGGATCTCTTTGCTAGCCTTATTTCTGTGGAATCTGAGAAAAGATATTTCGTATCCTTTTGAAGACTATAGGGCCAAAGGAAATATCCCCCAATAACAAAGAGAAAGAAGCTTTCTGAGAAACTTCTTTGTGTTCTGTGAAATCATCTCACAGAGTTACAGATTTCCCCTCAAGAAGCCTTTCGCTAAGAGAGTTCTTGCGGAATTGGCAAAGTGATATTTCGAAGCCCTAAGAGGGCTATTTTGAAAAAGGGAATATCCTCAGATGAAGTCTGGAAAGAAGCATTCTGAGAAACTGCCTAGTGTTCTGTTAATTCAGCTCACAGAGTTACATCTGTATTTCGTGGATCTCTTTGCTAGCCTTATTTCTGTGGAATCTGAGAACAGATATTTCGGATCACTTTGAAGACTATAGGGCCAAAGGAAATATCCTCCGATAACAA
>NW_020256660.1:0-1054 GCF_003255815.1 Theropithecus gelada
GCCACTGCACTCCAGTCTGGGCGACAAAGCCAGACTCTGTCTCAACAAAAAAAAAAAAAAAAAAAAAAAAAGAGCTCAATAAGAAAATTAATACATTCATGAGAGGAGTTCATGTAAATATATGAAAATATGCTAACACTCTTCTAGCATTTTCTTAAATTTATTTTCTTAAATGAGATACTGTTTATTTTTAGGTTGGCAAAGTTCAAAATGCTTATCAACCAACATTGAGTGGACCTTCCCTAAGGAATTTTAAAGTTGGCAACGGAGAAAGAATATCCACTTAATAACACTTCTATTCAATGTTGTGCAAAGGTTCATGAAAGACATAAATTTTGGAAAAGAAGAAGTAAAACTTTCTGTCTTCAAAGATGGCATAATTCTATATGTAGAAAATTCAAATGAATCTGCCCAAAAATCTACTAGAACTAGTATGAAAACTTAGCAAAATTATAAAATACAAGTTTAATAAAATTCAATTAGATTTCCATTTACTACCAACAAAAATTGGAAAACAAAATATAATATTATTTACAATAGCATTTAATACATAAAATGTTGGAATCAATTGAATACTATGTAAAAACTCTGCTAAAATATTGCAAAACATCAAAACATTGCTGAATGAAATTAAACAAGACTTAAATAAATGGAGAGATATACTATATTCATGGATTGAAAGATTTAATTTTGTTAGGATGATAGTCTCCGTACATTGATTTATAAATTTGATGTAGACTTAATCAAAATCTCAGCAGCCTTTTTAAATAAAAATCAACAAGTTGATTCTAAAACTTGTGTATAAATGGAAGGGCTCAGAATATCCAAAGCAATCTCAAAAAAGAACAAAATTGGATGACTTCCATAACCTGCCCTCAAACCTTACAATAAAGCTACAGTAATCAATAGGGTATAGCATTATGCAGAAAATTGAAACTGGACCCCACCCTTACACCATATACAAAAATTAACTCAAGATAAATTAAAGACTTAAATGTAAAACCCAAGACTATAAAAACCCCAGAAGAAAATCTAGGCAATGCCATTCAGGACA
>NW_020256661.1:0-7121 GCF_003255815.1 Theropithecus gelada
TCCTTCCAGGAATCCAGGACACGCACCAGCTTGTAGGCATACCAGTCTTTGCTCTGCTGGTTGAATGTGTACACGGCAAACTCCAGGGTGGGAGGGAGATACACAGCAATTTGTTTTTGGTCATTCCACTCCTCTTCCTCTTGGAAATGCCAAGCATAGGTAACCAGGAACTGGAAGCTGAAGAGAAGCAGCAGTGGCACCCAGGACAGAGCCCTGCTCTGCGGGAGACTCGACATGGCGCAAGGCCCAGCAAGCACCGCTGCCTCCAGCCTTTCCAGCCTGGACTCCCGCAGGAGCCTACTGCACACAGTTCTGTCCCTTAAACTCTTGAGCTCAGGCGGAAACTCCTCCCTCCAGGCCTCATCTCTGGCATTACAATCTGTCCCTCCCCAATGCGGCTTCACCTCCTCCAGACGAAGCTGTTTCCATCATCTCTTGTCCAGGGAGAAGTAACAGCAACCACGGGGGTGGGTTAGAAAGATCAGAGACCCCAGGGGGCAAGAGCAGGGCATGAGGTCCAGCTACCACTGCTCCCTAGTGCCTCAGTTGGCTAGAGGAGAGCACCCACTTCCTTGGGTGTCCCAGGGTCAGATCCTGAAATAAGAACAGAAGGGCAAGGGGTGTGAGTGGAAGGTGATCCCTGGACATGCCAGTGGGTTGGGGAAACAAAACCAGAAGCGTCAGGGCCTAAAAGGAGGAGCTGCCGGGAGCAAAAACGCTGTGAGTGAACAGAAGGCATGGCTGCACGGGGACTCATAGGAAGGCTCCACAGCACCTGCCTGAGTATCAGCAACCTGATGCTCTAGGGCTCTGGGGCTGACTGTGAAGACTGCTCTTGGGCATCCTTCATGGCTGCTTTAAAGCTTAGGACCTGCTGCACTGGCAGAGCAACCTCCCGACAAAGAACTTGGGAAAGATTAGTACAGGTGCTTGCAGCTGGATTCAGCCACTAGAGATACAAGTTTGGCAAAGTTGGGGGATGGTCCTAGGAACCTGACACTGCTGGAAGTCAGCAATAGAGGAGGGGGCTGGGGACAGAAACAATGCCATGCATTCAGAACCTGGTCACTTTCTCCTGAGCACAGCTAGACATAGATGTGACTTGTGCTGAGCTCTGACCTTGGATGTGGCGGCCGTGAAGGACGATGTGCCCAAGCCGAGGATACTCCCATGAGCTGGTGCATACCCTTCCTTCCCAGGCCTGCAGGATGGAGGGAGCATCCAGGTGGGACTCGGAGTCTATGGATGGTACTCACAGGAGTGGGTCTCAGCAGAGTTGCCTGCAGCACAGTCCTCACCCTCTGGCTGACCCTCTCAGCCCTGAGTCATGAGTGACAAATGCCATTTCATGCTTCCACCCCCTGAGATCCTTGTTGTCCCTTCCAGCAGCTGGCAGAATTTAATGAATTCACCTAGGTTGTACCAGAGAAGCAGGGGGTTGGGGGTAGGGGTGGAGGGGTGGTCCTAGACTTGGAGACCCGAGACCCAGTCCAGCTGTACCAGGAGCTGATTCTGCACCCTCGCCCTTCCCTGAACTTCCTGGGCTTCACTTGTCCGCTCCTCAGATGGGCGTAGCATCATCCATCCAGCCTCCAGAGGCTTGTTGCTTACTGGACAAATTGTCCTCATGGAGTCAAACTGCTGTGATAATTGCGAATCTGTATGCTTAGATTGGCAATTGTTCTGCACTGGCAGTTCTTTTCCTTATCTCTGCTGAGGGTACATCTGGACCTTGCACATTTGACATTTCTCCCCAGTGTCCAGGCCTGGACCACAGCCTGGGGAAGGAATGAAGGCAGGGCTCAGCACTGCCACTGAGGCTGACAGCAAAGTGCAGACTCTGGGAGGTATTCTCACCACTGTGATGACTCAGTGCACCTGCATATCTCTCCAGAGGGGAGCACAGATGAAGGAGGCCAAGGCACAGGACATTCCTGCAGAGGGGGCGCAGAGGGAGGGCGGGCAGGGGCCCTGGAGAGAGGCGCAGTCTGGCTTCCTTCCCATGCTCTCTCCAGAGCGCCACCGGGGTCCTCCCTCTCACTCTCCTCACCCACCTGGAGCACCCTACCCATCTGCACCATGTACTCTGCATCTCCTTGATCTTCATGTTGTATTTTGACTGTTTCTGTATTAATTCACTTAGCATAATGGCCACTAGCTTCATCCATGTTCCTGCAAGTGATATAATTTTGTTCCTTTTTTATGGCTGTGTAGTATTCCATGGTGTATATGTACCACTTTTTCTTTATCAGATACACTGTTGATGGACAATTTGGTTGATTCCATGTCTTTGCTATGGTAAATAGTGCTGCAATGAACAAAGACTGTATGTGTCTTCTTGGTAGAATGATTTATTTTCCTTTGGGTATATACCCAGTAATGGGATTGCTGGGTCAAATGGTCATTCTATTTTTAGTTCTTTGAGAAAATTGCCAATTGCTCTCCACAGTGGCTGAACTAATTTACATTCCCACCAACAGTGTGTAAGTGTTCCCTCTTCTCTGCAGCCTCGCCAACATCTGTCATTTTTTGACTTTTAAATATTAATCATAGCCACTCTGACCGGTGTGAGATGGTATCTCATTTTGTTTTCTTTTTTAACTTTCATTTTAGGTTCAGGGGTACATGGACAGGTTTGTTTTATACGTAATTTGCCTCTTAAGGGGTTGGACGTACAGACTGTTTCATCACACAAGTAATAATCACAGTACCTGACAGGTAATTTTTTTATCCTCACTCTCCCTTGGCCTTCCACCCTCCACCCTCAAGTCGGCCCTTATTCCTTTCTTTGTGTTGGTGTGTACTCAGTTCTCACTTATAGGCGAGAACATGTAGTATTTTGTTTTCTGTTCCTGTGTTAGTTCAGTTAAGGTAATGGCCTCCAGCTCCATCCATGTTGCTACAAAGGACATGATCTTACTATTTTTTTATGTCTGCATAGTATTATTTACTGTGTATGTACCATATTGTCTTTATCCAGTCTACTGCTCATGGACATTTAGGTTGATTCCCTGTCTTTGCTATTGTGAATAGTGTTGTGATGAACATACACATGCATATGTCTTTATGGTAGAATGATTTATATTCCTTTCCCTGTATACCCAATAGTAAGTTTTCTGGTTTGAATGGTAGTTCTGCTTTGAATTCTTTGAGAATTCACCAAATTATTTTCCACAAAGACTGAACTAATTTACATCCCTACCAGCAGTGTATAAGTGCTTTCTTTTTTCTACAACCTTACCGGCATCTGTTTTTTGTTTTGTTTTGTTTTGTTTTTTAATTTTTGGTAATAGCCATTCTGACTGGTGTGAGATGGTATCTCATTGCAGTTTTGATTTGTATTTCTCTAATGATTGGTGATGTTGAGCATTTTTTCATATGCTTGTTGTCCGTATGTATGTCTTCTTTAGAGAAGTGTCTGTTCATGGCCTTTGCCCACTTTTTAATGGGGTTATGCATTTTTCTTTCTTGTAAATTTGTTTAAGCTCCTTATAGATGCTGGCTATTAGACCCTTGTCCAAAGCACAGTTTACAAAATTTTTCTCCCATTCTGTAGGCTCTGTGTTTACTCTGTTGATAGTTTCTTTTGCTGTGCAGAAGCTCTTTCTTCAGTTTAATTAGATCCTATTTGTCAATTTTTGCTTTTGTTGCCTATGCTTTTGGCGTTTTCATCATGAAATCTTTGCCAGTTCCTATGTCCAGAATGGTATAGCAGAGGTTGTCTTTCAGGGTCATTATAGTTTTGAGTTTTACATGTAAGTCTTTAATCCATCTTGAGTTGATTTTTGTATATGGTGTAAGGAAGGGGTTCAGTCTCAATCTTCTGCATATGGCTAACCACCTATCCCAACACCTGTTATTGAATAGGGGGTTCTTTTTCCATTACTTGTTTTTTTCAGCTTTGCTGAAGATCAGATGATTGGAGGTGTGTGACCCTATTTCTGGGCTCTCTATTCTGTTCCAATGGACTGTGTGTCTATTCTTGCACCAGTACTCTGTTGTTTTGGTTATTGTAGCCCTGTAGCATGGTTTGACATTGGGTAACATGATGCCTCCAGCTTTGTTCTTTTTGCTTAAAATTGCCTTGGCTATTCAGGCTCTTTTTTGATTTCATATTAGTTTTAAAATAGTTTTTTCTAGTTCTGAGAAGTATGTCTTTGGCAGTTTGTTGGGAATAGCATTGAATCTGTACATTACTTTTGGGCAGTACAGCCTTTTTATTAATATTGATTCTTCCTATTCATGCGCATGGAATATTTTTTCATTTGTTTGGGTCATCTCTGATTTCTTTGAAAATTTTTTTGTAGTTCTTATTGTAGAGATCTACAATATAGATCTTTGCTGTATTCCTAGGTATTTTATTCTCTTTGTGGCAATTGTGAGTGGGATTGTGTTCCTGATTTGGCTCTTGGCTTAGCTCTTGTTGGCGTATAGAAATGCTAGTGATTTTTATACACTGATCTTGTATCCTGAAATTTTGCTAAAGTTGTTCATTAGCTGAAGGAGCTTTTGGACTATGGGGTTGTCTAGATATAAAAGAATGTCATCTGCAAACAGAGATGGTTTACCTTCCTCTCTTCCTATTTGGATGCACTTTATTTCTTTCTCTTGCCTGATTGCTCTGGCCAGAACTTCCCATACTATTTTGAATAGGAGTGAGGGAGAGGGCATCCTTGTCTTATGCTGGTTTTCAAGGGGAATGCTTCCAGCTTTTGCCCATTCAGTATGATGTTGGCTGTGGGTTTGTCATATATTGCTTTTATTATTTTAAGTTATATTCCTTCAATACCTATTTTATTGAGAGTTTTTAATATGAATGGATGTTGAGTTCTATTGAAAGCCTCTTTTGCATATATTGAGATAATCATTTGGGTTTATATATTTTTTGTTTTGCTTATGTGATGAATTACATTCACCAATTTGTGTATGTTGAATCAAACTTGCATCTCAGGGATAAAGTCTACTTAAGTGTGATGGACAAGCTTTTTGATGTACTGGCAGATTTGGTTTGCTAGTATTTTGTTGAGGATTTCTGCATCTATGTTCATCAAAGATATTGGCCTGAAGTTTTCTTTTTTTGTTGTTATTATGTTTCTGCCAGGTTTTGGTATTAGAATGATGCTGGACTCATAGAATGAGTTAGGCAGGAGGCTCTCTTCTTCAATGTTTTGGAGTAGTTTCAGTGGAAATGGTATCAACTCTTCTTTATACATCTGGTAGAATTCAGCTGTGAATCTGTTTGGTCCTAGGCTTTTCCTCATTGGTAGGCTTTTTATTACTGTCTCAAGTTTGGAACTTGTTATTGGTCTGTTCAGGGATTCGATTTCTTCCTGGTTTGATATTGGGAGGTTGTACGTTTCCAGAAATTTATTCATTTCCTCTAGGTTTTCCAGTTTGTGTACATAGAGGTGTTTGTAGTAGTCTCTGAGGGCTTTTTGTATTCTTATGGAGTTGTAGGTAATGTCCTCTTTGTCATTTCTGATTGTGTGATTCACATCTCAATTTTATTCAGTTTAGCTCTGATTTTGGTTATTTTTTGTTTTCTGCTAGTTTTGAGATTGGTTTGTTCTTGTTTTTCTAGTTCCTCTAGGTATGATGTTAGCTTGTTAATTTGAAGTTTTTCTCACTTTTTGATTGGGATGTTTAGTGCTATAAACTTTCCTCTTAACACTGCTTTAACTGTGTCCCAGAGATTCTAGTATGTTGTATCTTTGTTCTCACTAGTTTCAAAGAATTTCTTGATTTCTGCCTTAATTTCATTGTTTACCCAAAAGTCATTCAGGAGCAGATTGTTTAATTTTCATCTAATTGTATGGTTTTGAGTGATGTTCTTAGTACTGATTTCTATTTTTACTGCACTGTGGTCTGAGAGTGTGGTTGGTATGATTTTCGTTTTTTCAATATGTTGATAATTGTTTTATGGCTGATTGTGTGGTCAATTTTAGAGTATATCCATGTGCAGATGAGAAAAATGTATGTTCTGGTTTTTTGGGGGTGGAGAGTTCTGTAGATACTTGTTAGGTCTATTTGTTGACAGTTGAGTTCAGGTCCCAAATATCTTTCTTAGTTTTCTGCCTCAATAATCTGTATAATGCTGTCAAATGGGTTTTGAAGTCTCCCACTATCATTGTGTGGTTATGTAAGTCTTTTTGTATGTCTCTAATAACTTGTCTTATGAATTTGTGTGCTCCTGTGTTGGGCACATATATATTTAGGATAGTTAGGTCTTCTCGTTGAATTTAACCCTTTAACATGATATAATGCCCTTCTTTTTTTTTTTTCTGAATGTTGTTGCTTTAAAGTCTGTTTTGTCTGAAATTAGACTAGTAACCCCTCCTTTCTTCTGATTTCTGTTTGCTTGATAGATTTTTCTCCAACCCTTTACTTTCAGCCTATTGGTATTATTGCGTGTGAGATAGATCTCTAGAAGACAGCATGATATTGGATATTGCTTTTTTATCCAATTTGCTACTCTGTGCCTTTTAATTGGGGCATTTAGCCCGTTGACATCCAAGGTTAATATTTATATGTGTGGATGTGATCCTGTAATTATGTTGTTAGCTATTTGTCATGTAGACTTGACTGTGTATTTGCTTTATAGTGTCAATGGCCTTAGGTGTGTTTTTGTGCTGTCTGGTAATGGTCTTTCCTTTCCATATTTAGCACTATCTTAAGGAACTCTTGTAAGGCAGATCTAGAGGTAACAAACTCCCTTAGCATTTGCTCTTCTGAAAAAGATCTTGTTTCTCTTTCATTTATGAAACTTTGTTTGGATGGATGTGAAATTCTTGGTTGAAATCTTTTTTTCTTGAGTGCTGAATATAGTCCCCCATCTCCTCTGGCTGGTAGGGTTTCTGCTGAATGGTCCACTGTTAGCCTGATGAAGTGTTCTTTGTAGGTGACCTGCCCCTTCTCTCTTGTTTTATGAATTTGGGTGCTTTGTGTTGGGTGCATACATATTTAGGATAGTTATGTCTTCTTGTTGAATTGTCTTGTATAGTATCTCATAAGGGTTGCTTTTAACACTTTTTTCTTTCACTTTGACCTTGGAGAATCTGATTACTATGTGTCTTGGGTATGGTCATCTTGTATAGTATTTGCAAGGGTTCTCTGCATTTCCT